>NW_015162026.1:137744-228418 GCF_001447785.1 Gekko japonicus | reverse complement strand
AGTGCTCATTACTTGTGGAGCTGAGGCTCAATGTCTCCAGCTGCTCCGCCACCTTCCCTTTCCTTGGTTTGCTTGGGGAGCCCAAGCAAACCGGCTGCTGGAGGGAAGGAGAGGCTTTAAACCACCTTCCCTTCCCTTGGCTTGCTCAGGATCCCCGCGGCTGCAGAGAGCCCGAGCAAGCCGGCGGCTGGAGGGATGTGCATTCGGTTCCCTTTCAGGCTGCTGTGGGCCGAATCAGATTCTCTGATCTGAATAGGCTTCCCACAGTTCGGGAAGATACCCGCCATGTTTCAGGAGCATTGAACCAGGGGGTCCAATTCTACAGGCCCCCAAACAGGTTGCCCCATCCCCTGTATTGTTCTCTACGGTGGGAAAAAAGTAACTTTTTCCCCACTATAGAGAACAATGGAGGGGATTGGGCAACCTGTTTGGGGGCCCGTAGAATTGGACACCCCTGGTCCAATGTTCTTCAAACTTGGATGCTATCTTGGGGAGAGGCTCCAGCAGCTACCCTGTGCTCTTGGAGCCTCTCCCTCAAACCCCCTCCCCTCCAGCCCCCAGAATATACCCTATGTTTTCACTTCAATGGCCCAATTGAAATTGACATTCGGGTGGCCCTTTGGCGTTCTAGTGCAGAGCCTGAAAAAGGAGGAGAGTTGGGAGAGCTAGAATGGTCACACGCAAGAGGTGGAATTTGCCCCTACGGGTCTCTAGTAACTGGAGATAATCAGTATTTGAGAACCTGACACCACTTATAATTGAGAGTAGATTATGCAGGGTTAGAAGGACAAAATTCTGCTTAAATACAAGACAGTTTCAGATACTGTATTTAATCCTATGTGGAGTTACATGGAGTTTAACTCAGTGGAACTTTTCTTTTTGCCTTCAAATGATTGCTGAATTATGGTGACTCTGTAGGGTTTTCCAGGCAAGAGACGTTCAGAGGTGGTTTGCCATTGCCTGCCTCCATGCCAGGATCCTGGACTTCCTTGGTGGTCTCCCTTCCTAATACTTATCAGGGCTGACCTTGATACTTATCAGGGCTGACCAGCATCAGGGTCTTCACCAGTGAATGCTCCCTTCTCATTTGGTGGCAAGAAAGAGCAGGCCCATAGCCAGGAATTTCTAAGTCAGGGAGCATTTAAATTCCGGGGGGGGGGCGGGGGGCGGCACTGGCTAATTCAATTAAATGTAATTTAATTAACTTGATTGGTGCGGTGCACGGGAGAAAGGTGCGGTGCAGGGGGAATGGAATGCAAGGAGAAGCAGCGGCCACAGCAGCACAGGGGAGTTCACAGCGGCCACTGCATCATACCAGAGAGTCAGGGGGACTGGGCCAAAATGAAACTGCAGGGCCTTGGCAGGCAGTTGGGGGGGGGAATGCCCCACTGTAGCCAGGGGCCTGAGAAAGCAGTAGCCTGGGCTATCGAGGTCAGGACTGCAGCAGGGGTGGTGGTGTGAACAAATATATGATCAATGACATTTCCAGTAGAATTTATATCCAGTGATATCAGTTACTAGAATTCTGTGGATGTTGGTAAGGAAGCAGCAAATTAACAGTCAGGGTTTTGTTTTTTTAAAGAACAACTCTGTTCTTACCTACCAGACAGCAAGAAAATCAGATCAGGGAACAAATCATACAACCCTTGTCTGTGCCCCACCCCTAAGCAAACTTCGTTCTGTGGGAAGAGATCTCAGGAGAGTCACCCACTTCCGAGGCACAGAAAAGCCTCCACTGAAAATGAAATTAAAAGTTGCCAGCAAGGTTTATTTTGGAAAAGCACAGAGGGGCCAATTCCCTTTTCCTTAAATGACACTGGATGGTTAAAAACTGATCTTATACCATTCCCTCCACGATGCGGGGGGGGGGGAATCACCTGGCAGTGGCGACTGGTCAGAACAGGAAAAATCAGGCCCTGCAAGTGGAAAAATTACCACTTGGTAACTCTGGTAGAAATTAATTTAATACTTCCTGGTTTAATCAGTTTGATTTAATCCCCATGTTAGCATTCTAGTTCATGGGGAGTAAACAGCCTTCAGTTTGCACAGGCACCTGCATTCAGAGAGCATGCAAGTTGATTGCTTCCTGAAGGCCATTTTTTAACATTGGTGAGGAGGCCACACATTATTCTGTCACGCAGTGAATAAGAGCACAATTCGTAATCTGCAGGCTAATTTGAAACATGAAATGAGAAAATATTTTAAATAGCTTTTAACTGCTGGAGTTACATTTCCCTCAGCAATAGCTATAATGAGCTGTTAGTGGTAGACAACATAATATTAAATAATTGATTAATAATTCATTAATCCATTAATGCACTGACTAGCTCAACCCAGGCTAGCCTGATCTTGTCAGATCTCAGGAGCTAATGAGAGCTGGCCCTGGATGGGGGATGTGGATGGGGGACCACCAATGAAGTCCAGGGTTGGTACTCAGAGGCAAGCAATGGCAAACCCCCTCTGTTCATGCCTTGGCTTGAAAACCATAGGAGGTCGCTGTAAATCAGCTGTGAATTAACATCAAAAAACCCTATTAATTAACGGATTAAAACCCAGATGATTAATCCACTACAAATCAACTGATTGACAGACCGGATTGGGGGAGGGGCTTGTGACTCTTGTGATTTAAAATGTTAAAAACTAAAATCAGCAGTAAAAGGGAAACAAAGGCTCCGGTCACACGGGCCGGAAAACGCGGGGGGGGGGAGCGTGGCTGTTTGCCCCGGGGCAAAATAACGCACGGTTGTGCGAGCAGACGTCCCGTGGAGGTCCCGTGGTTAGGGGGGAGGTGCCGATCACAGGACAATCCTGCGGCGCTGCAAAGAAGCGGGGCCGCGGGGCAAACGGGGTTGTGTTGGTTTTTTTAAGCTAAAGTGTGCACATGCTCTGTTGGGTGCTTGTGCACATCCGTGGAGACTTGGGGGGGGGGAACCTTTTTGCGAGGGGACATGGGCGGGCGCCAGAACTACCACCGGAAACGTGATCAGATGCCTGCCCATGCCCCGCGGTTTCCTCTGAGGTACTAGTTTTTTACAGCGCATCTTCGGAGTGAAGCCTCGGGTGAGCCATGGGAGCTCTACGCTTCCCAGATGTGGCAGTGAGATCGCACCCGGAAAATCCGCCTATCTTCGGTCTCTCTAGCATGCCTAATGCTCCGTGTGACCGCAGCCAATCAAGAGAATTCATTTACAGCCAACTCAGCTCCAAATAATACTAGAAGAGAGGCAACATAAAGCAAGATGCAGTTACAAAGAAACAAAATACGTATCTCTCTCTAATTAGAGTAATTTCTCTCATTAATTATTTATTATTTATTAACTTTCATAGAATATTTCTATGCCACTTCTTCATAGTGCTGCTCAAGGCAGGTTACAATTAAAAAAAATAATATAAAAATAAGCCATCAAAAACATTAAAAATATCAATAAAACTATGCAGGCATCTAGTGATTTGGTGTGGGATATGGACTGTCTCAGAACTTGAACTGAGAGCAGAGTCAGACGGACTTTGTTTTTGAATAAGACTGCTTATTTATTTAAAACAGTCACATCCCGCCTCTTAATGAAAATTCTCCACAACTGTGAAATCATGCTGCTCCATAATTTCCTGAAAAAATTCATCAGATTTCATTTTTGCATTCCCTTGCCTTTGCACATAAATGGTTTGAGGGCAAACTGGAGGAACCGTAATGCTCTCTTTAAGCAGGTCTTCTGATTGGGAAATAAGTTTGAGGAATAGTCAGTTTATTCAGGAGGGAATTGCTGTGATTTTTCAGCAGCATCTTTGCAGCAGTTTGCAACGGAAGTCAGTAGAGACAGGTGGTTTTAGTGGCAGTCTATGTTCTACAATCTCTTGCAATACACAGGAGTGTGCTAAACCCCCAATCATGCTGGTTGCAGACAAGGGTCACATAGTCTTAAATTTTACCTGGATCTTGCCGGGTTGGATTATAAATAGCACAAACAGAATGGAACATTCCTCTCTTCCAATGCAGGTTTTTATGCTCCCCAAAATTCCAGTCCTGGGGGGGGGGAGAAGCTACAGATTGTGAGGGGTGCAATATGGGTGTCCCGAATAAGAGGCGGTGTTAAAGCAGTCAGAGAGTGATTCAGCTTGAACACAACTCCAACACAGATCAACATCTGATAGCCAGAACAGCCTTTACACTGCAGCTGTCCTGCTTTTAAACATTCCTGGCTAATATAGCCACACCCATTGTACAAATACCAACCAATAAGGTTGTTCACATAAGAACCAATCACGGATGTTCCCGCTCAGGGAGCTTGCTAGAAGGTGATTGGTTAGGTGCTTCCTGGGCTAGTAACACGATTGGATGGATTTGGATCCTAGCCCAGGACGAAGCTTTACATTGCACTACAATTAGATGTTTCACAACATATCATGCATTCATGGCAGCTTTGAATACACTACAGGGGGTATTGGTGGAAATCCTTTCCTTTGGCACGAATGGTAATGCAATTTTTGCAAGCAAAAAGGGAATTGTGATCAGGGGTCATTTCGTAGAAAAAGAGCTAGGGGAACTCATTAGCATAACTCATTAGCATATGCCACACCCCCTGACATCAGGGGCCCAGCGGTGGACCTGCAAGGCCGGCGGGAGTGCAAGGAAGCCCTGCGAAGGCCCTCCCCGGCCCCAGGCAGGCAGGGGTGGGGAGAGGTGGGGAGGAAGCAACTTACCCTCCCTCTTCTCCTGCCTCCTCCTGGCTGAATGAGGGCTGGAAGCGGGGCGGCCGGAAGCAGGGGGCGGGGCTTCGTCATGTGCCCCGCCCCCTGCACCTCACCTGGGGGAACTGTGTTCCCCCGCGTCCCCCCCCGAAATGACCTCTGATTGTGATCCAGTCCATGATACTTATGCACAGAAGTGTCTGAGTGCTGCTCATACAACATATTAGGAACCACTGATGGTATAGGCGCAGGCGGCTTTAGTTTACCAAACCTTAAACATTCCTTTGGTGTTCTATGTAGGAATGCCAGCTCTAAGTTAGGAAATACCTGGATATTTTTGGGGAGGGGGACTTGAGGAGGGCAGGGTTTGGGGAGGGGTGGGACTTCAATGGTGTATAAGGTCATAGAGTCCATCGTCCAAAGCAACCATTTTTTTCCAGGTGAAGTGATCTCTGTCACCTGGGGATCAGTTGTGATCCCAGGAGATCTCCAGCCACTACCTGGAAGTTCAGAAGGGAGTAAATTGAACAAAAAATGAAACCCGTGCAAAAATAATAAAAAGCATTCAACAGACAATATAATGATATGAACTTATATAAGTGGTGAAGTTGATCAAAATATATATATAATGTATACTATGCAAATCAGTAACTCAAAATTACAAAGTAACGGAACACATGGTCCAAATACATAAATAACATTCAGAAATAGTCCAAGTCAAATTTCTCAAACAGTGAAAAGTCCAGACATCACTATTTATAATTCCTCTTCGCAAATCTCGTCCCGGCGCTTGTGTATCCACTTGACGGCCATGCCAGCTTCCAGTTGCCGTATTGCATTGCTTCCTCAAAACTGGAACACCAAAACTGCCCAATTACAATATTGCACAATCATACAAAGCATCTTGTACATTCTTAATGTTCGGCAGACCAACTCTCTCTCTTTTTTAAATAAACTACAGCACTTATATAAGCTCATATCATTATATTGTCTGTTGAATGTTTTTCATTATTTTTGCACGGATTTCATTTTTTTGTTTAATTTACTACCTGGAACTTGGCAACCTTAGTTCTATGCCTGGCCTTTACCTCCAAAGTGAGCATGTAAAGTAATATTAAAAAGGGAAGGTGCCTTTACATCTAGTTGAGATGCAATTTCTACAGTTTCTTCTCCTCCCACTCCTCTCTTTCTCCTATTCTGTCTCCTTACCTGGATAAATATTGAAGACCAAACTCTGAATTTGCAGAATGTCAGGAATACAACTTAATTCAGGGCACTTCTTCATAACTGTGCATTACCCAGATAATGCATTTTCCCCAGAGCATATATTTATCTCTTTATGGTTAAGATAATTTAAAATTGTAATAACCTGCTGATAAAAATGTGTGCCTCGCACACATCTGGCATCAAGAAGAATGGTTTGAATTGAAGCCCTAGGCATATTTTAAAAATTAGGAATTACAATGCCTGGAGGCTTCGGGAGCAGAGGATAAAGTGCTACAAGCAAATAAATATTCTAAAACAAAGAAGTATAATTGCTCCTGTTTGTTAAAAGGCTTTCTTTCAACAAACACAGTAGGGCATTTGGGATAGTCAGAGGGGGGAAAGGCCCAGTCCTGGAAGAGAGACACTAATCCAGGAGTGGCCAAACTGCTGCCCGGGAGCCACATGCGGCTCTTTCACACGTATTGTGCGGCTCCTGGCAGGGCAGCTGGGGAAGTGAAGGGGAGGCATACTTTTTCTCCCTCCCTCCCTCCCTCCCCTTTCCCATCTATTTGCTCTCTTTCTCTCTTTTTTTCTTTCCACCTCTCTCTCTTTTTCTCTCTCTCTTAGACAAATAAATATCATTAGCAAACAAATGTCATTGGACAAATAAACATCACTATCAATATCTGTTTCTACCCCTTCTGTTTTTATTTTTAGCAGTCTCCTTTAATGTTAATAAAAAGCAAATTTGCATATTTAAAACATGTGTGTAATATTCATGTCTTGTGACTCTCTCAAACATCTGATGTTTATTCTATGTGGCTCTTACTTTGGGCAAGTTTAGCCACCCCTGCACTAATCTCTCTCTCTCTCTCTCTGACTGACACGCACACACACACACACACACACTTACTTTAAGGTACTTAGCTGCCCGAACACCCTTCTTCCACCTCACCTGGCCAAGGTCAAGTTCAAAGTCAGCTTCATAGCCTTCCTTGCCCCCTGATAGCAGCTTTTGGGCAGGAGGAGTATGCAAACATTAGTCACACAAACTGATTAAGGAGCTAACATGCTGGGGAGGGGGGCAGGGAGAGAGAGAGAGAGACCCGCCGAGAGCAAGCCTGCTAGCTAAATGGCTGAGGGGAGGAGAGAGTTCTATAAGATTCCAAGCTGGATACAGCCTGAGAATAGCATTCTGGAGACACAAGAGGAAAAGACACTTGGTGGGGGGGGGGAAGCAGAGACCGATGTTCCTATCTGAGTTTACATGCTGCCCTCTGCAGGAGCCTTTTCTCTTCTTTCTTGTGCGCCAAACAAGAAACAGCAACATCAGTATGTGAGGAATCAACATGTACAAGACAGATCCATCGCCTCCTCTCAAATGCTGCACGATGAACCAATCCTGCTCTCTTTATATTATCAATTATATATGTTGCAACATGGCCCCATCAGTGGCTACTTAAATCCATGCATTGGGGCCATGTTGACAGAAAAAACAAACCCTGAAACCATAACAAGGGTGGGGGGTATTCCATGCACCCAGACATAAAGCAGTTGTTTGTACATGTGCAGACAACTGTCTCCTGAGATCTGCCTCCTTCTCTTCCACCCACCACTGAGGGGGCCTTGCTGGAGGTGGTCATGTGGTCATGTGGCCCTTCTCCCATCCCACTGCAAATTGTGCCAAGGTCCTGGAGATGAGAGGGTACTTCTCTTGCCCCCTTAACTGTCACTAAGAAGGCAGCACTGGAGGTGGGTGGAAGCCACTTCTGCCCCTGTCCTCTGTCCCATCTGCTGCTGAGGCAGTAGTGCTGGAGGTGGATGGGTAGTTCAAGGGGGGGGGGAGCCTCCACCACCCCCTATCGCAGTGGTGGCAAACCTATGGCACGTGTGCCTCTCAGTGGGCACGCATGCCATCACCCCAGCCAGGCCCAGACCGTCATTAAAGTGTGGAATTCTCTGCCAAATAATTTTAAGTAAATGAAAACATTTCGGATTGCTTTCCTTACTTTTTTTTGGATAATCTTATGTTAATATATGGGTTGTTTTTTCTAAACTAAAACCTCAGTGTTCAGGTTAAATTGCCGTGTTGGCACTTTGCGATAAATAAGTGGGTTTTGGGTTGCAGTTTGGGCACTCGGTCTCTAAAAGGTTCGCCATCACTGCCCTATCGTGTCTCGTCCATTGCTGGACTCAGGGAGGGTGGTGGGGAGGGGGACGGCTGAACAAGAGACCCCTGCAAATTTCTTGGTGGGGGAGGGGAAGGGAGCAGTGAGCTGCCTGACAAAAGCCTGGCACATTGGTGGTGGGAGGATGGAATCCCTCGTAACTTGGCTAGACTTTCCGGAGGAGAATCTGCCACAGCAAGGCAAGGAAAGAAAGGTGAAGATTGGGGTGGGGGTGTTGGCTGGTGGGGGGAAGGAGAGAAGGAAGCTGGAAAGGGGTAGAGGCTGTGGGAGCTGCTGAGGGAGGGAAATAAATAATGGGGGAGGGGGATACAGGGAAAGCTAGATGCCCCCCACAAGTCATTGCTGGTCCCCTGCTTGTATATGTCTATACTCTGCAAGCATAGAGATTATCCTGGCTGCCCCCGGAAATGTCTCTTTTTCCAGTCTAAGGGCTGCTTAAAGGAAGGAAGTTCGAGAGTTCCAGTAACCTTGTGGATATTCCCCCCCTACATTGGTAAACCAGTTGCTGACTGTGCATTTTAAGTGGGCAAAACATATATTAAGGAAGTTCCCAGTCCAGCACTGGAAACCATAGGTCAGCATGGAATGTATTTATTTATTAATTAAAACATTTATACCCCACCTGTCTTCATGGTTCAAGGCAGCTTACGATAATAGTTAAAAACATTTAAAGCATTTCCAGAATAAAATAGCAAACCTCTCATTTCTCCCCCCGCCCCAAGATGCAGACGTTGGGTTGTTGTTGTTGTTCAGTCGCCCAGTCGAGTCCGACTCTTCGCGACCCCATGGACCAGATCCCGCCAGGCCTTCTGGTCTTCCGCCGTCCTCTGAAGTTTGCTCAACTTCATGTTCGTTGCATCTATGACACTGTCTAACCATCTCATCCTTTGCCGTCCCCGTCTTCTTTGCCCTTCAATCTTTCCCAGCATCAGGGTCTTCTCCAGGGAGTGCTCCCTTCTCATTTGGTGGCCAAAGTATTTGAGCTTCAGTTTCATTATCTGGCCTTCCAGGGAACAGTCAGGGTTGATTTCTTTTAGGATTGACTGATTTGATCTTGACTTCTTGATACAAGGTCACTTTTAGAAACGGAAGGATATGAATTTGAGTACATTTTTGCATGGAGAAATCTGCTGGATGTTACACTTTCCCATTTGAATGCAATTCATCATATTGCACTGGAGAATAGATGAGGGCAAAGTGAAGGTAGGGGAGAGATAAAATAGCATGGTTTTCAAAACATCAGGTTTATTTTGTCATCCTGGTTTCTTGGCATCCCAAAGGTATCCCTGGTTTTATGTCTGCAAGTCTTCGGGAAGGCAAGGTAGTCTTCCGGCTGCATAAAAATCCGGAGACTGCAGGCAATGGCAACTCTCGAGTGATAATAACTGCTAGCTATAAACACTGCAATATACAATTAATTTTTCACAGGCATCATAGGGATTCCTGCGCTAATTGGACTACACTGTTGGATACCAGGGTAAAATTCAAAAGAGACTATTCAATTGAAAATGTGAAGGGCAGGGACATAGACCAACGTTTTAGTTTTAAAAACCAGTGTTGATGACGACTCCGCGTACAGCTAACCATCGCTTGAATTATGCAGTGACCAAAAGCAACCTGAAACATCTGCATTTACTTTTCATTTAGAATCTTGCTATGACTACTGCTAGAATACAGTGTTGTCATCCTGCTTACATGAGTGTGCTATTGAGCTCACCAAATGCAATGCTTAAATCCCGGCCATTTCAACAAAGTCAGGGTTACACCCTGTTCTACAACTCTCTTGAGTCTTCACTTCCCCATTTGGAGCCATTCACTGCTACACACCAGCTTGTGACTAGAACATAGGATGCTTCAGGGACTATTGTTTTATGAAGCAGCAACTTGCCTGTTGTTTAGCTGTAGGGAAGAAGACACTTAGACAGAGATTATTTTGCTTTGTTTTTTGTTTTAAATTCAGCCAAAGTAAACTGTGTTTTAATAACCATTCAGAGTAAAGAAGTCCCGTGTGGATCAGGGTCTGGCTCTTAAACAGAGAAAACTTTATTTGATGTTGTTCTCCTCCTCACCATTTCTCTCCCCCACTCTGAAGACAAATGTTTTAATCTGCTTGAACATTGGACTTCATGACAATTAAAGACAAAGAATGCACAACACAAAAACCCCCCTTCATTTCTGAAGCCCAGCCACAAATATAAACAGCAATTTCAGCAGTGGGTTGTATTTCCTTCCCAGAAAAGCATATTCATTACTTGATGTGTTTCCCCCAGAATTTCAGGTGCGTTAAAAATAATCTCAAGGGTAGAAAATCCACTAGCTCTGCATTTGGTCAGAGAGCTTCTAAAGCACACAGCGCAAACCCACCCCCACCCCCACCCCACGGGACTAGAAAAATAAGTCGCTAGTACTGAAAGGCCCGGATTTCATCTCCTCTTTTCCATAATGAGCTACACAAACAACTGCCTTCTCTTAAATAATTTAAAAATGCTCCCATGAGGGTTCTTCTCACATAATACACAGAGGCTCATCCCGCTATATTCAGGCCTCGCAATACTACAGAAATCATGATGTTATGATAGGATCAGTTTCTAGAAACAGGATGCAGCTTTCATTTCAGCTTCTGAAATGTCACTTGGATCTTGACAGCATTAATTCTTAGTAGTGCAAGATGAGTAGGCATGTTAATCTGTCTGCAGCTGTAGAAAAGAGCAAGAGTCCAGTAGCACCTTAAAGACTAACAAAATTTGTGGCATGTTACGAGCTTTCATGAATCACCGCTCACCTCTTTAGATACCTTTATCGGAAGAAGTGAGCAGTGACTCATGAAGCCTCATACCCTGCCACAAATTTTGTTAGTCTTTAAGGTGCTACTGGACTCTTGCTCTTTTCTATTCTTTAACAGTGGTGATAGAAAAATCAGCCTGAAAACAGGATAGGTCAAGATGGAACTAGCAACTGTGGAGTCTGTATTCCACAATCTGATAGAAAGTCTGTAGAGTGTAGACCACAGCCATACAGCCTGGAAAATCTACAACTAATGAACTCTGGCCGTGAAAGCCTTCGACAACAACGTCTGTATGGTTAGGGATGCTAGCTCACAGTGATGCTAGCTCACAGGGATGCTAGCTCACAGTTTTTTAGCCTCCGGCTCACACATTTTTGTCTTAGCTCAGGAAGGCTGGCTCCAGAGCAAACTCATTTATGCAGTAGCCAAATTACCTGCTCACAGCTTTAAAAGTAGAATTTTTGCTCACAGGACTCCATAGCTTAGAGGGAACATTGCTGTAGACCACAGCCATACAGCCTGGAAAATCTACAACTAATGAACTCTGGCCCTGAAAGCCTTCGACAACAAAGTCTGTATGGTTAGGGATGCCCCTGGACAAAATGGATGGTTTGGAGGATGGACTCTATGGCATTGTACCCCACTGAGATCCCAGTCCTCCCCAGGGTCAGTCCCCAGATCTCCAGGAGTTTCCCAGTCTGGATCTGGCTACCCTACTGACCCCATCCCCTGCTGGAAGCCAGGGAGAGACCTGTCAAGTGCGACCCTAGTTTTAATGGTTATCCCCAGATAGTAGCAAAGGAGAAACAAAGGAGAAACAAACCTAGCTAGGTTTTAATGCAGCTGCTGACAGCCAGCAAGCAGGATCTTTCCCATTTGCTCCATTAAAGTGTATTGTAGAAATGAACATCTTTTAATAAGTAGGGTTCCCAGGTTCCCCCCTGGCCACTGGAAGGGATGGGGAGGGGTAAAGTGTATTGTAGAAATGAACATCTTTTAATAAGTAGGGTTCCTACTTTATAGATAAAACCTAAGTGTCTGATGTAATGAGCAACCATTGACCAAAGACGGCCCCAAGCCTGTCACCAAACACTAGTGTTGACAAGTCCCCAGGGACCTTGAGTCAGAAGGAACTCTTGTGACCTTGTTGTGTGTCCTCAGGGGTCTGCAAATGCTGTTGTCCCAAGGATCTTGGCCTGACTGAGGAGCTTCACCTAGACTGAGTTTGGGAGGCAGAAAGTGGTCTTTGAGTAGGATACCTATGATGAATGCTGCTGGGGTTGGAACTGCTGGTAGTAGGAATAAGGTTGTTGTTGATAGTTATATGGGTATCTGGACCTATAGGGAGCACTGGGTACAGCCCTGATCCCAAAGGAATGAGCAGTTTGACTGTTTTTCTTTATCTGGGACATCATCTGTCTTGGCTGAAAACGATCTCCCTCAAAAGGGAGATCTTCCACTCTCTGGCAAGTTTCCACGGGTACAGCTGTGAACATGAGCTAGGCACGTTGATGCATTACAATAGCAGAGGCCATAGCCCTGGCAGAGGAGTCCACAGAGTGCTGCCCAGCATTAATCTGCAAATGGCTTCAGCCTGTAGGAGTTTAGCTAGGTTCTTGCTCTCGTCAGGAAAGCCAATGTAGGAAGTCATCTTTTCCCTTCGAAAAAGCCTCCCACAACTGGTGATCCTAAGATTAAATGCTGATGAAAAATACATCTTTCTACTAACCAGGTCAATCTTGCAACCCTCCTAGTCTGCAGGTGAGGAATGAGCTCCTGGACTTTGGTGCACCTGCATCTCCTCTGCCACTAATGATGAAGCTGGGGGGTGCATGAAAAAGGTAAGGGCATCCTATCTGTGGGACTCTGTATAAATTCTTAACCTTTTAAAAAGTTGTAAGGGTGGTTGCTGGTTTTCCCCAGATTAATTTAGAAATATCTAACACCCCTTCTGACATAGGAAAGGAAATTCTACCAGGGGATTCTGCATACAACCTTAATTTAGAACTATCAAACACCCCTTCTGACATAGGAAAGGAAATTCTACCAGGGGATTCTGCATACAACCTGCCCAGGATTTTATCTTTTGGTCTCGGAGCTGATGTGGTAACTTGAATATCTAACAAACGTGCCATATATACCATCTGTTCTGTGTACAGCCGAAGACCTTCTTTTGGGGAGCTACCTGTTCCCCTACATCCGAGAGTCGCTCAGATACAAGCTGTCCTACTGAAAAGGAAGGTACCAGCAAAGGCAAATGTAGTGAGTCCATAGTGGAGGGAAGTCATCTGGGCCTGGATCTGAGGTCAGAACTGGAGGTGGAACGAAGACTGTAGCTGTTGGAACCAACTTACTTGGAATCAGGGTTTTTGAAAGAGATCAGTGCTTCTCTCAGTGCTTGGTCTTTGTTTTCACCTTCTTCTTCTTTTTTGTCCGTGGTTCAGAAGAGGACCTCTTGGGGGATCTCAAAGGTGATTTTGATTGGTGCTGAGTCAGAACCGAGTGGGAAGCCAATGGAACCGATGTGCTTCTGCTGTACTTGACGAAAAATACAAGAATACTCCTTTCTCAGAAAGGCTTTGTACCTGCCCATTAAGGGAGGTTGAGACTACAGAGCACATGTTTTTTAGATGTCCGTATTATAAGGTGGCGTGTAATAAAATCACTCCGCTGACTGAACACATTCTGGGTCTTTCCGAAAAAGCTAGACTTGAGTTTCTTCTATCTGATAGAAACCCCAAAATTACCCATCGAGTAGCCAGTTTCTGTATGGTGATACTCAGATCAAGGAAACTCTAAGGTAGCTAGTTAGATATAGTTGTTTGATATTAGATTAAATTTTAATTTGCTTTTAATGTGTCACTGATGTATCTTAAAATCTTGGAATATTGTAAAGGTGTACTTCTTTTTGTACGACTGGTCTAAGGACTGTAGAAATAAATTGTTGTTTGTATGAACCAACATGACAGAGAGTGGGTCTGAAGGAAAGTTGTGTGTAATGGGGAACTTCAGTGGCAATGATTGGGATTGCTCAGTGTGGGCCAATGACATTACTGCTGGGCAGGAACTTATTAGCATAATAAGCCATACCCAACAGCAGAAACTCATTAGCATATTAGGCCACACCCATGATAGCACAGCTCATTAGCATATTAGGCCACACCCCCATGTTACCAGAAGTGTGGTCATCCAGCCACACCCACCTTTTGCTTCTTATTCTGTTTACCTTGTTTGTTGTCAAAACCCAGGATTTTTTCTGTAGTAGGAACTCCTTTGCATGTTAGGCCACACACCCCTAATGTAGCCAATTCTAATGGGTTTCTGCTGTTGGGTGTGGCCTGCTATGCTAATGAGCTCCTGCTGGGCGTGGCCAACTCAGGAGCAAGCCGGAACTCCGTTCCTGTGCGTTCCTGCCCAAAAATAGCCCTGCTGCTGGGCTACCAGAGCAGGAAAGGGCCTTATCCCACAAATCGGCTTTGAGGCGGGCCACCTTATTGCATGGGCCTTAGGTGTAAACTGGAGGCAGAACCTATAGGTTGACGTGGCATGCCCCTCTCCCAGACACATGACGCATAAAGGGTTTTCGTCCAGTCTGGTCATCTTAGTCCCACACTGGGGACACTTTTTTAAAAGTGCCTTCTGACGCATCTTAAGGCCCCTGGAAGTAAGGCACTAGAAATAACTCTTAGGAAGGCGAAGAACATGGAGAAGCTGAGAAAGTGTCCTCACTTCATGGCGGCGAAAGAACTGAGGGAAAGGGGGAGCCCTCTCTTTGGAGCGCATGATAGTTTGATTGGGAAATGGTGGCGCAGTGGGTAAATCCCCTGCATAACTATAACATCTGAACTGCCAAGCTTTGTCAGTTCTAGCCCCGTGCTGGTGTGAGCAACCAAGCCGTGTCCCTAGCTCATCGTCTACCCAGCGATTCGAAAGCTTCGGCAAGTAGATAAATTGGGGACCACCTGTAAGGGGGTGAGCACACCACTCCCCTTGGGAGGTGTTAGCTGCCAGTGTGACAGCTGTGGCGTGGTGAAGATCAAAAGTGGAAAAAATCTGTTTCGGCATCCCCTGCAGGGAAGCGAATCGGCCAGGCAGTGGCAGTGTGGCGGTGCGACATCGAGAGCCCTGACATCATCAGCCAGCTGACAGAATACATGCCGTCGGGACATGACTGATACAGCCTGCAGATGGATCCTCCGACCAGCTACAGTGTTTGTGATTAAATATTGTATGTTGTCTTCCCTATCCCCCACGAATACATTGTTAGTCCATTGTCTCCGAGTAACTGTAAATTGCTGTGAGCCCGCATGAGTGGGAAAAAGCGATCAATAAATTGAAAGTATTATTATTATTATTATCATTATTATTATTATCATCATCATTATTATTATGGTCGCTGGCATACTCAGAGGAGAGGGGCTCCCCCAAAGTTCTAATCAGCTCGAGAATTTGCTGGCAAAGTCCTCCAGCAGCTGACCTGGGCAACCACAGTCCCAATGTGGGGCTGCACAGAAGACTGACGATGAACTCCTGGGGAGGACAGTGTCCTCAGTGGGGCACAGTGCCATGGAGTGCACCCTCCAAAGCATCCATTCTCTCAAGGGGAACTGATCTCTGTAGTGTTTTTCTTTCTTTAGTCTTTTCCATTTTGGGGGGGTGGGTTTGTATTTTTTTTTGTGTGTGCAGGGGTCATTTTGTAGAAAAAGAGGTGCAGAAGCTCATTAGCATAACTCATTAGCATAACTTATTTGCATATGCCACACACCGTGACATCACAAGAAGTGTGTCAGAGGGCAACACCAACTGCTCAGGCTCCACTGGACTGTTTTGGATTGCTAGCTATTCAGTGGTGGTGGTGGGGGGAACGTGCAGATCTGCCCTTGCAGAGGAGGGAGAGCTAGTAACTGAATAAAGCTTGGTCTTAAAGGTCCTACTGGACTGTTTTGGGCCGGGGGGCCGGGGGGAGCTCTGCAACTTACCTGGCTGTTTCTTGCTCTGACTGAGGGCTGCTGGTAGCAGGGGGTGGGGCTTGTTGCACGTGCCCGCCCCCTGGACTCTTTACTGCCGGAGCTCTGCTCCTGTGCGCTCTTGCAGGAAATGACCCCTGTGTGTGTGTATGTGTGTGCACCTGGAAGTCATGGTGACCTCTGGTGACTGACCCCTACTGGACGCCTGGAGGATATTCAGAGAGGTGGCTGAATAAAGCCTGACCCCAACTCCCTCCTCTGGTATTTCAAGGAGGTCTCCCATTTAAGTACTTGCCAGAGTCAACCCTGCTTAGCTCCTGAGATCTGACAAGATTGGGCTTGCCTGGGCTATCCAGGTCAGGGCATCTCTGTAGTCTTGAGATGAGCTGTAATTACTGGGGATCCCCAGGTTCCGCCTGGAGGCTGGCATCCCTATATGTAAGAGTTTCCAGTGATTCCTAAAGCTACCCATTTTCACTTCTGGGTTGTACCTGGAAGTGCTGTACCTGCCCCCCTCCCCCATGCTCCTGGTGGTTGCTAGGCTCAGCCTAGCAATGCTAAAACATGTAAACCAGACATATATATATCATATAGAGAAAAATAGTATTCTATAAACATTGTTTCCCCGCTAAATTATTAAATATTCACCTTCTTTCTTTCGAATGTTCTTACATTGATTTAAGCCTTTTTTGTTATATCAGTTTCATTCCCAGTACTTTCAAATCAAAACAGAGACTTCACACTTCTGACAGAACATCATCTTCAGAGAATGCCTCTGCCCCGTGAGCCAACACAAAACATTTTATATTCTGTCTGTTCTTATTTCAGTTCATGGGGAGTCCACGTTTTTTTTATTACCTGAAACAAGTGTAAAAGCACACACTGTGTTGCAAGATACTGAACTCAACAATAATTTAAAAATGTTCCCACATGAATTCTCCTCACAGAGCTGTCGACAAAGCAAGGCATGTTGGGACACATTATCCCCTCCCCACATTCACGAGAACAGACAAACAAGGGAATAAGGAGTGGGCTTAACTGGCCCTGACAGGCCTACACACCGGAGTTCCTTCTGGGTGTGAGAATGAATTAAAAAAACTGTGTGTGCTCCAACACACACACACATAATTTTAATTGGCTAAACTCCTTTTCTCTTAAAACTGGGTCCTTTCCCACCCTTTAATCTCTTTTGCCTGTCAAGTAAGCCTGGGCATTTTTAACCTGTAAAAATAAACCCTGTTCAAATGTTATCAAATAAAACCTAGATAAAATAAGAGATCCCTTTAGAACATTATGGGAAAGAGATATGGGAATTCCTCTTGTTGACATGACTTACAGGTTAGGGTATTTGCCCTGATTAAGAATCCTTATTTCATTAAGGGAGGTGAAATATAAAATGCTCTAACCCCAGCCATACAAAACATATGATAGATTCATATGCTGGTAGTGTATGGCTGACCATACTAATTTTATGTAATCTTTGGTGGATTTGCAATCAAGGCCAGGCCTAGTTGGACTTCTCTCGTGAGAGGTACTGAAGAAATAACAGGTGTTAATATAAGTTTAGATTGCAAGTAGAAGAGTCATGCCAAGGTAGTACAAAATAATTAGTTTGGAATTTACTATTGGCAGCTGAAGTGGGCCAGCCATTAGCAAACAGCAGTTATATCTACAATAAGCAAATGGCTAATCAAAGTACTGGAGCTAATTTAAATAAATAAAATATGAACCATTTTGGAATAGCAGCCTCTATGGAAGAAAATTTGGCTCCTTTTGTTCATTAATGGCATAGATGCTCTAACTTCATAAGACTGGACAGAAAGTGTATGTATGTAAATTATTCTTTGTTGCTTATGCATTATCAACCCAATTTACTGTTTAATGAATATTATTGCACATTGATAATCAGTAAAGAGTAGCAATCAAATAACGCCTCCCTTGCTGCTATTGGCTGATGAAGTCTCTCTTACTGCATCTGAACTTTTCAAATCGCAGACAATAGTTGGGTGGATAGAGAGACACACAATCTGAGGTGGTGATTCACTAAGGCCTCGGTCACATGGCAAAGTTGCCGCGGGAGAGGCTCGGATGGTGGGTGGATTATCCGGGCGTGATCACGCCCAAACATCTGGAAAGTGGAGCGCACCCGTGGTTTACTGCCAAAAATGCACGTTAAAAAAGTAGTACCTTCAAAGTACTAGTAAACGTTTGCCACGGGCTGCCTCCAGACTCCCGTGGTGTGATTGCGCCGGGCCATCCCCCGCCGGTCCCTCGTTTCCCCGCCGGCACCGAAGGAAGGACCCGTGGTGTGCCGCCGGCACGTCTGATCACGTAATTGCGGATCAAATTGCGCCGGGGCAATTAGCCAAGACTCCCCCCGTGACCAGGGCCATTGACAGTTATTTGGTTTGTCTCTTGAAGGGGTTGTTTCCCACCCAAATGTGCTTATCAGTTGAGATCAGCTTCTCAGCTCCTTTCTTTTTCATTAGGCGGGTGACCATCAGCAACAGGGCTATCACTCTCATAGGTTTTCGACTGGAGAACTCAATTTCCACAGACATTTACTTGGCTCCAAGCCCCAGGCAAAAACCTTCCTGACACACCCAGGAACTTTTGCTTTGTTGTATTTTGCTGATTTGTGTAGAACCCCCCTCCCTCCTTCCTGTCATCAAAAAGTCCTGATATGTATGTCTGTACTTATTTCTGCTGTAAAATGTGTTTGGTGCTGGGCCCCTTTTGTTATTTTGTTTAAAATGTCCATGTTTTATTATCTTTAATACTGGAAGTCACCTCATGAGCAACTGTACTTACTGACATTCAGATGGATCCTCTGGCACTGCAAGGAGAAGGTGCTTTTTGCGGCCCCAGAAAAGGGATTAGATACTGAGGGGGTTGCCGCAAGGCGGGGCGGGGGCATTAGGTAAAATCCCTTCCATCTCAGTCTTGCATCAGGAGAAACCCAGTGAACGAATTGTGGCGGAAGAAGAGCTCCTCTGGCACAAGACTGAAGTAAGGGCAGTTTCACCCAATGTCCCCTCACCACAGCCCCCAATATATGGTAGCTTCTTGTCACAGGGGGCCCATGGCTCCCAGCAATGTTTTTTTGGGGTATTGCAGAAAGCTGCGATGAGAAGAGGAAGATGGGGAAAGATCCACCACTGTATGTATCTTGAACATTTGGGTAACCGTAGGAACTGACCCAGTATAAATAAATACGAACGTATTAAGCTGCCAGCGCCTCATAGAGGTCAGACCAATCGTCTGTCTACCCCAAGAACTGCCCACTCTAATTGGCAGCAGATTGCTGAGGTTTGGAGAGCTCTTCCGTATTATTAGCATACGGGGCACTTCAAAACTATAGTTCTTTTTAACCCATCTGATTCCATGGATAAAGCAGGGCTAGTGAAAGGCCTACAGCCCTGCCTGTGAGGGAAGAGGAGAAGCTAGAGTCTTTTAAAAAAAATTTTAGTTCAGGGTGTAGTAAGCTTTTTAACAAACAAGCTAAACCAAATTCCACTTGAGGAAATCATATGTGTAATAAAGAATGGTCGTTTAGGATTGTGTTAAAGGCCTGAGAGGAAGCAGGGTGGTGGTGGTGGCTGCCAAAGCAAATTGCTGGCAAGCTGGGGTTCTCCTTCACAGCTGCAGCTGAACGCGGATTTATGTTTATTAAAGGGAATAACACGCACTCAAGAGGACAATAATTATAGTATTTCCCATTCACCGAAATCTGCTGAAAACAGGGTCTTGTCAGCTGCGGTCCTCGTAAACTTGTGTTTATGCATTCATCCCCCTTGTAAGCAATAACTGTGTAAGCGGGGGTAATCTCCCTTCTCCTCCTTGCTAATGGAAATTCACTCTTTGGCTGTGCTGAGGTGTGTCAAAAGAAAAGCCTCAATTGGACAAGGGCTGGGAGAAATATATTTAAAATAGTTTTAAGCGTGCCTTTGTCCCAGTGGAGCTGGTACCCAAAGCAGGTTAACAACAGGGGGGGAAACAGCGTCATTAATACAACACAGTTCAACAATACCATCAAGAAAAATAAGCCAGGTAATTTTTGTACTGAACGTAAGGGGGAAAGTCAGTGTTTCTAAAGTCCAGGGATCAATTCTCAACCAGGCCCAAAAGGTCTCAGATAATTTGTGGTCTAACAGCCTCTGGGGAAGGCCAGCAAGGTGAAAGCTCCTGGAAGGCTGCTCCAAAGGAGATGGGTGGTATTTGAAATTTGAAAATGTCTGTGCGCAAGCAACAGCTGCTCACACTCTAGGGTGAAAGGAGCTGGCGTGTACAGGGAAAAGCAGTCCTCTGAGTCCCAAGTAATGAAGGTTTTAAAGGCACCTTGAACACAAATATGACAGCCAGCGAAGAGGAAGATTCCAAGTTATCGTCAATGGCTGAGCCTCCAGGTTACTGTGGCAAGCATCAGCATGGCCAGGTCAGTTGACTGCAAGAAAGAAGCTTCCCAAACCACATGCAGCTGAAAGCAAGCATTCTTTGCCGACCTGCTTCCCCAACAGGAGAGCAGGTTCCAACAGAGCTCTTAAGCACTTTAGGGAGTCTTTCAAGAAAGCTAGACTCAGCAGCAGCCTTCTCAGTCAGCAAAGCCACTGTCCTGTCTAGATTCTAGTTCATTTTGTTCTTCAGTAGCCACTTGTCCACAGCTATGGTCTATGATACAATTATCTGTCATCAGCATACGGACACAACCACAAAGGGTCTCAAATGGGATATTAAATAGGATGGGTGAGAAACTACAGTTTGGTGTTGTGGTTAACTGCGTGGTCTCTAATCTGGGAGAACCGGGTTTGATTCCCCACTCCTCCACTTGCACCTGGCTGGATGACTGAGACTTACTAAATCCTATGCTTCTGACATTTTATATCCCATGCTTACCGTCTGTGCTTGGGCTGTTGGAAATCAAAATACTTTCTGTCCCTTCTCCAAGGACTACCCCTATTTCATAGTCTCATTTGCAAATCTTCATTCTAACTGCTGCTGATTAACCAATAACACAATAGCTGAGTGTATGTATGAGACAGAGAGGGGAACTTTAAAAGTTTTTCCCCCCTAAAGGTACAATGGAGGCAATTTAGGCAACTTAAATTGACTGGTGAGATACTTAGCTTCTCTAAGATGACATGATGAAGAGCCCTTACTAGGAAGATATGATGCCTAAGACTATTTATGATGTATTTATTCCAGAAAGGGGAAGCAGCACTGTTGGAAATTTGAAAAAAGGATTAAATTAAACCAGTGAAAACTTGTTTATCTAGTTTCTTGGGGACCTTTTTAGTGGTACACTGAAGGTGTGCATGACATATTTGCTGATTTTTATATGCATCAATTTAACAATTTCTCTTTCTTTGAATCATGAGTAGAATTTATATGTTCCAAAAGCCATTTTTAGACATCACACTTGTTCTTTAAAGGGATAGGACATATCAAATGCAAATACTCACATTTAATCCATAGCAAAATGATATCTTGAAGGCCTCTCAGCATTTAGGACAGGTACAATTAGGAAGATGGTAGGTTTGCATCTCTAGAAGCCCCCATTACTAGTTTAAAATCAGGCCTTTCTTTTCTTTATACCCTCATGTTACATTGTGTTCCTCAAGCAGAGCTCTTTTTCCAGAGCTGTTGAAGCAATGAAGGCTGGTTGGAAGGTAGATAGCTGGTTTCTCCATGGCCCATTTCTTTCAAGGCTAAGAACAACTACCCCTGTATTCTTCCCTCTCTTGTTGGGACATTGCCATTGTATTGGACCATACACAGAGTGCATAGAGAAAACTAGCAGACCAAATTGGCTATGTGAAAGGCACAACACAGAACCAGCTTTTTAGGTGGAAACATTTTTGCTCACTTGATATAGCTTATTGGTGGCTGGATCTACCCAGAGATGGTGAGTGTTCCCTCTAAGCTGAGTTAGAGTGAGCTAGCTCATAGTTTTTTAGCCTCTGGCTCACATTTTGTCCCAGCTCAGGAAGGAGGGCTCCAGAGCAAACTAATTTATGCAGGAGCCAAATTGCTTGCTCACAACTTTAATGCCAGTAGCTCACAAAGTAGAATTTTTGCTCACGAGACTCCACAGCTTAGAGGGAACATTGATGGTGACTACTGTTTCTGCCATGCTCATACCTTAGACAGGAAACACAGAAACAGCATTCCTGTAAAATGAGGTAACTATGCAATCAATATGGTACCCTCCTCTCTACTGAGGACGGCAATTTAGACTCTTGCCCCAGCCACCAAGATGAGGACTAGCTTGGTTTTTTTTTCTTTTCAAAAACAATTTATTAGGATATATTATTAAGTCAAATACACATTACATTGATAGTTGTTATACATCCTTTTTTCTATCCCTCTCCCCCCCCTTGGCTTCCCACAGTGCTCCAAACCTCCAGCCCATTTCTTAAATTTTCTTCTATTCTTCCTTACCTTTTAATCTTCATCTACCGGTAACATTTCTTTCACTTATTGTTTTCTTATAGTTATCTATTTTCTAATAATACTAATTAACAGGGATATTAACCAAGCTAGTCCTAGTTCAGGACTAGCTTGGTTAATATCCCTGTTAATTAGTATTTTTCCCCAGATCACAGGGATCACCTGCAATGGTGTCTGGATGATATGGATCCAGTCAAAGTGCACAGCGCCCATAACTGAAATAGCACAGTAGGGTGGGAAAATCCAAGCCAAGACTTTAAAGATATGGACACTCAAAATAAGCTGCCCTCGAGTCTCTTCCCATTTGGTTTCAGTCCTGTTTGCACTGAGGATGGCATCGTTCTCAAGTCAAATCTCTTAAAACAGACTGAGGAATTGTACAGTGTTCTATATTGTCACAGTAGCTTGCAAAAACTTTGGTTTGGCCAGAAATGTGTCCCTCATAGACTCATCCATTTGTTTAGAATAAAATCCATTACTGGGGCAGGAAAATGGTTGCCGGCAACATTACATAAACCCTCCAAGCAAAATATAGCCTCTTCTTCAGTGAGAACTTGACATCCATTTTGCTGGAACAGAATGACGTGAATTCTGTGGTGGCTTAACAGGAAGCCAGCTTCAATGTGTTATGGGGGAAAGTGGCAGTGCAGCGACTAGATATAAAATGGAAAGAGCAATAAATGAAAGGCAATAAAAAACAAGTTGTTCAGCATTATACCGCTGTTTTCTAGCCATGCTGATGAAAAGAAAAAGAGGTGCTTTAGCAAAGGAAAGCACCTGAGCTTTAAGGTTACAAGAGTGGGAGGGGGACGAGCAAGGGGCATCTCATTTTACCCCGTGTTCCCTCCTCCACTATTTCTTCTTTCCCTCCTGAGAGTCCCCATAGCCTCTCCCCCTTTTCCTCCTTCATTCTCTTCTTCCCACCTACCAGGCAATCTATCTTTAGCTGGCCTCTACAACTTTTTTTTTAGCTGCTTCCTCTTCAGCTTTCCCTTCTTCCCTCACCATGGCAGCCTCTTCCCAGGAAAAGTGTGCAAAAAGATGAGCAGTAGCCTTTGGATCAGAGCTCTCCTCCATGATGGGGCAAGAGAGGGGCAGGACCTGTTTTAGAGCTACTTTGGCCTCCTAGTCCATCCCCCCCCCGTTTTACTTTACAGAAACCACATCTTGGCAGTATTGTGGTTGCCTAGCAACCCCCAACATGACCACTGAAAGCTCAGTGGGCATTCCTTTCTTACAACTATTTGGGGGAGTTTTAATCCCAAGAGAGAGTAGGTATACACACTCTCTCTCTCTCTTTATACATAGAGATTTCAGATTTGTCTACAAACCTGGGCCTTCCTTTAGGCTTGTAGAGAAATGCCCCATCTGTCTTTTGTTCCATTTTGAAGATATAGTGATCATATAATCTATGATCCAGTTCAGAATTAGATCTTATATAAATTAATGTTGCTGAATTAGATGAATTGACTTCTCTCTGTAGAGAACCTGTCTAGCTTCCTAACTGGTACCATTCCATACAGTTGTCTTTTGAAATAACAAATCCTTACACACACCAGAGTGGAATATGAACTAGCCGAGCCTTCCCACACAATGAAGAAGAAAACCAAGTATCTCTTCTCAACATGTCATACTTGGCTTGATGTTCCCTTGAGCCTGGATGCATAGATTTGGGCGGGGGGAGGTGCATACACTGAATGGGAAGATACCATGCTTCTCGGAGAAGGCTGTTTGAAATCTATACCTGAGGCTGGATAAGTGTTACATCACTAGTATTGCACAGCAAAGACTATTTAAAGAAGGGCGGGACAGTGCCACCAATTTACAGCCACTCTGGTGAGCACGTTTAAACTTAATGTGCATACCCTTCTTATTTCTTGTTCTTATTTAAAATAGCATGAAAGGAAGACAGTGTCAAATGATGCCGTTTAACCGGAATGTATTTTTGATGAAGAATGAAATGTTGGTTCTGACTTGCAATTAATACCCATCTCTGTTAGCTATGGCAAGAACACTCGAATGCCATCTGATCTCAATGGCACCTTACTTAGCAGGATGTGGCAAACAATGTGTACATCGCTTCCTATTGGTTCTTTTTGTTGGAGCCCATGAGAAGGGCAAAGAATGCACAGTAATCAGTGTCCCTCATCTCCCTTCAGAGTTAGCAAGTGGAGGCAAGTTACACTGTAGCCGGGAGTGCTGTTTGGGTACGGGAACCCCTGAATATCGTCATCCTGGATGTACCAATATTCTACTGAAAGGGGGATCCACTGATGCTTACAAAATACCCTCTTGAATTTACAAGAGCTCAGCCTGCAATTGAACTGCCTTTTCTCTTCTCCCTGTTTCCCAATCTCCTCTTAGCCACCAATCAGCTTATTAAGTCAAGGCCTCAGTGACACAGATTTGAGAGAGCAGTAGACCAATGTCCACCCTTCCACTAGCAGGGAAGAAAGCCACTCTCCTGCTTAGCCTGTTGGTTTGTTTTTTTGCTGTGCCACCTTTTAGGTGGTAACTGAAATGGCTCTTTCCTCCTTCCCCCAGTCCTGATCCCACATCGCTGCCCTCTGGCTGTCCAGCCAGCAAGCCCTACATCAACAAAAGGATCGAGGCACATGAAAACCCTTCAAGGATGATACTTCTCGCTCAAAGCCAATGTTAAAAGTTCATGGGATTGTGATTTTCTGTTTTTCCTCAAAACCTGAATGGTACTTTGTTACGTAATTTCAGTTCCAATACATTCCCAATACATGGGCTGTCTGGCTGAGTCCAACCACACTATGATGCAAGTTATTACCTGCCAGTAAGCTCTAAGCCCTAAGCTCAAAGGTTAAGGGTTCACGCTGTTACTTCCCGTCTGGGAAAGAGAAAGAGTACACTGAAATTAGTAACCAGAATTCAAAGGATACTAAAACTAGGATCACTTTTCTCAGGAAGGGCACAAAAAAACTGTGCAATGATCACAGCAACTTTTACCATACTTTATGTAACAAATAATTTGACAATATTTCTGATGAGTAAGTTTATCAGAGAGCACCGCCAGAGTGTAGATTTACAGTTCCATAAGAGAAACCCTATGTACTGAGCCCTGGATAGGTCTACATCTCATCTCACACAGCAGCTAGCCGGTTTGCCTAAAAAAAAGATAAATAAAACAGAAACAGGGCATAGAGGCACAGGTCTTCCCTAATGTCATCTCTTAGAACTGGCACTCAGAATAAAACATGCAGCAGAACTCCACCATCCTGGGCTGGTCCTAGATCCATTGGCTTGGCTTACTCAGAGTTCACAGGCTGCACCCTTAGGGTAAAGAGCCCTTTGGTTTGTGCCAAAAGGGTCCTGCTTCTGGCTATGCCCAGGCTTAAATACCTCTAACAGTGGATATGAGAGATGCTCAGCCCAGATCCCACTCAGCTGTCAAATGTCCTCAAAACTTCCCTCCCCCGCTAGATGGGATTCCTCTCCACCCGCAAGCCCTCGCGAGTCCCCCACTTGTATCATTCCGAAGGCTGCAATCCTGCTTCCATTTACCTGGCAATAAATCCTCACCAATCAAAATGAGACTCGCCTCCCCTGTAAACATGCACACGGCCTGGTACGCTTAAGATGGAACCATTTACATGCCCTTCTTCAAGCTGATACGCTTACCAATTAAATCAAGCCACCACAAGATATTCCATTTATTTATTTGACAAGCAGCAGTATCATGTTCTTCTTTTTACATTTTAATGTAGATACAATTATGTTATCTGCCATATTACAATATTTAGTCTGTTTTAACTTTGTCTTTTAAGATACATTAAAAAACATCAACTGCAAACGTGAAGGGGGGGGGGGATGGAGAGGGGGAAGCATGGTACCCAACCAAAATTTCCACCTTTCAGCAAGACTTCACTCATTCTCTTTTAGTAAAGTTTTAAGAAATGTCGTAATGACATGAGCTTGGAATATCTATAGGCTTTTTTTTCATCTGACGCTCATGACGTGGCACTGGTGATGTTGTAAACAGCAGAAAAAACAGGGGCTGCCAAGTGACCAATTATGGAGGCACAACAGGCCCGCTTTTTTCCCCCACAGGACACACCAAGCAGTGACAGCAATGATCTCCGTACAACCATACCTGCAGGGTATTAACCTCATGCTACATAGCTGTATTCGTCTGCTGAGGCCTGGCTCCGTTCAATGTACTGTTTGTCTATCAGAACTTCAATACACTTCTTAATCATGCTGATACTTGGGTTAAACCTAGCTCTTGATTGGCTAATTACCTGTGCAAAGGAAAGAGAAAGTACATATTATAGTACGTATTATCTAGTTAAAAGGAGAGTTTCAAAGCCTTCAGAAGCAAAGCCTGTGCCAGATTTCGGACATCCTTGTTTTCAGAAGATGTTCACTTGTTTTCTCTGAAGCAGGGGCCAGTTCTTATCATGTTTCCCCCCTCTATATGCAAAGACTTACGTAGACATATGAATGGAAGTGTGACCCAGTTGGCAAAATGGTACAGCTGAAGCAATTTCTGTGGTGGGGACTGCTGGGAAATGTACTGCTGTGGTGTTTGTAGAAAACTGTTACCTGTTTTTCCCATACATCACCTGGTTCACACTTGTGTACCTCTGTGCAAGCTCTTTCTGCAAACAAATCCAGACTGGCTTGTAAAGCAAGCCCATATGACTAAGCTACACTATACCGTTATAGCATCTGCTTCTTTTGGAGAGCTGCCAAAAATCCAAGCATTTCCCCCCCAGATGCTCTAGGAAATCCTTTTCATGTGATAAGGTGTTCATTTGCTGGGCCATGAAGGATGGAAACACAGCAGTTTGTATCAAACTATACACCTAATAGTCATGTTGCTAAAATTAGAGACCCGGCTACTACAGAGTGAATTTAGAGACAACAGCCAGGCCAAGCTATAGCTGAACAAATAAATGCTTTCGAGAAATTCTGTGCAGTGCTTACCTCCTGAATAAGAGCATTGTGTCGCAGCAGTTTCCGTGCTTTCATGATACGGACTATAGCAGCTTGAAGGTACATTTTCCTATCTTCATCTACAGCACTTCTGGTTTGCTCCATTTCCTAAGGCATATGAACAACAGCAAGAGATTGACAAGCAGCCCCCCAAAAGTGTCATTCTTCAGTGGGTAAGTTGGAGTGCTCGTATTAATACTGCTGCAGCCACAGAATTGTGCTTCCAAGCTCATTCATTCTGAAGTAGGGGTGTGCAAAAAATAAAAATAAAAAAATGCTGGTATTTTTTGGCTTCAGGTAAATCAGACCCCAAAAATATCAGTGAATCCCGAATTTCCCTAGTCCGATACCAGTGAGTGAGTGAAGTTGACAAGGGGGATGCCTCCGCTCTCTGCCTTCTCTTCTCTAGCTGACATGGGGTAGCTGGAGAAGGGCAGGCAGGGAGCCCAAGCATTTAAATATGCCCCCCCCCCACACACATTCCCTCCTTTCCCTGAGTTTCTCTGCAAAAGTGGAGAGGCTCAGGGAAGGAAGGGGGCATGTTTGCATGCCTGCCCTTCCCTTCCTCAGCCTACCCGCCGTGGCGGGTTGGCTGGGGAAGCAAAGGGCAGGCATGCACACATGCCTGGGTTCCCTGCCTGATCTTCTCAAGGTGCCCTGCAGTTGCGAGGC
The DNA here is from genome assembly GCF_001447785.1 of Gekko japonicus. Taxonomy (NCBI): domain Eukaryota; kingdom Metazoa; phylum Chordata; class Lepidosauria; order Squamata; family Gekkonidae; genus Gekko; species Gekko japonicus. The sequence continues at coordinate 200,501 of NW_015162026.1, read as the reverse complement.
ACCTAAAGATCAGGCAGGGAATCCAGGCATGTTTAAAATGCCTTTCCTTCCCTTCCCCAGATCGGGAAGGGAAAGAAAGGCATTTAAACAGGTTCCCCCCCACTTCCCCAAGTTTCTCTGCAAAGCGGAGAGGCTCAGGGAAGGAAAGGGGCATGTCTGTATGCCTGGGCTTTGCTTCCCCAGCCAATTCGCCACAGTGGGCTGCCTGAGGACGCAAAGGGCATGCATGCAAACATGCCTGGGTTCCCTGCCTAATCTCGGGAAGGGAAACAAAGGCATTTAAACCCAACAGCTGACTGGTGGCTTCGGCTGTTAAGCTTGAAGACCTTGTTTTCAGTATAGCTAAATGAACCCAAAAAAAGCCAGATGATATCAGCTTTTTCGGGTTCAGCTATACTGGTAGCCAAATACAGATCTCTGATCTATATTCGGCTTATGTGATACCCGAAAAACACCAACAAGGTATTGGGGGGGGTTGGTTCGGCTGTTGCCGACTGCACACCCCTATTCCGAAGGTGAATGGTGGGTTATGCTGGAGTAGCTCATCAACGCTTGGGAAGCCACAGCTGAGCAATCCTGAGCTTTCTATTGCATTTTATCTTGCCCATCATCTTAGGAACTCAGGATGGAGTACACGGTTCTCTTTTCCTCGGTTTTGTTCTCACAACCAGTCAGATCAGACAGGCTAAGAATAAATAGTTCAAAACCATGCAGCGAGACTTGTGCCTGCTCAGTTTGCTAACAGTCATCACCCTGTGGAATGGCGTGCCCGAGGAGGCCAGGAAGGCTCCCACAGTCCTAACAGTTTGCCAACTATGTAAAACAGAATTATTCGGGGTGGGGTGGGGATTTCATAAAGGAAACAGGGTTATATTATACACACATCATGCTTAGTGCTTATGGTCTGTTCAGATGATAGCTCCGTTCCAAACTTCTGCAATCCGAATCCTATTACATTGCTTATTAGATGTATTTTCCTACTGAGTGCACTGATTTGCATTGTGTAAATACTTATGACAATAAATAAATGGATGACTGGGGATTTGAACCGTGTTCTCCAGGCTTTAGGGTTTTTTAGTTTAGAAAAAAAAGAAAACATGGGTAAGGACGAGACTAATACAGTAGACAGTTATGTTCAGGACGCAAGAGAATGCAGTCCAAAAGAATGCAAGAGCCAGTGGCGTCGTTGTCAGAGTGCTGACTAGGCCTTGGCATACGCATGTTCAAATCCCCACTGGCCATGAAGCTTACAGGGTGACCCTGGGCCACTCACGCTCTCTTAGCATAACAAAGATCACAGGCTTGTTATGAGGATAAAATGGGGGCAGGGGGAGTGGCGGTGGAGAACCCATGTATGCCCCCCTGGATTCCTTGGAGGAAGGGTGGGATTAAAAATGCAACAAATAAACAATTGCTACAAGGTATTAGCAAGACCTCAGGCTAAACTGGCTTTGATGAAAGGGGCTTAGACAAGTCCTTGGCTCGATCATCAGATATTAGCCATGATAACTTAGTGGAGCCTCCAGGTACAGAAGCAGTATGTCATTGAAAACAATCAAGATGGGAAATACAAGATGTATTTAGAATTGTAAGGGCTGGTGATGCTGGTACTGGAAAGCAACTTCTAGTACCACCCCCACCCCCCTGCACACACAAGGGCTGTGCCAAGTGGAAATGTTAAATGCGTTCAGGGAACCACACTTTGGGAAGGTGAATGGAAAAACTGAAATCCATTTCACACAAGCCTTTTAAGGATGCTGAACCATCTTGCTGACAAGACATCTCACAGACACCCAACAGTCCGATGTTTAGCCAGTACCTGTTTTTGGTTTTGCAGACCTTTTACGCAACTTTGTTCATATGTCGTTCCCTGAAGCCCTTAGTCGGGCTTTGTGGGTGTGCTAATCTGATAATGTAATTTACTGTAAAGTTGCTGGAAATTCTAATAAATACATATTTTGTCTTGAGCTCGGGGCACATCGTGATTGTCAAGAACCAACTGGAAGAAAGGCTGAGTGCTGGTTGAGTGAAATGCCTTTTGGGAGGGAACAAAACGTGAACAGCTTTGAGGTCTTGGGTACAATGTAAGAGTGCTACTTCTCATATTGCATTTCCTTCTGCTATGAATGGCTTTAGACCCAGTGGACTGAACCCAAAAGGTTCTGTTCTGCTGCAGGCGAAGCCTTTCTCTAGTGCAAGGGACCCCTTTTACTGCAAACAGGACCATTCCCCTGGCAGAGGGCTCTTCATGCCAGAGGAAGATTCTACTGGGAGCAGAGTTGAACCTTTGGGATCAATCCCTCAAGTCTGCAATATTTCTAAGAACTACTTTGAAATTGACTTTTCAACAATGACTTCTTCACCATTGCTTGAGAGATCAGTGGAGTAACAACAACAACAGTGTGATTAACTTTAATTATGAAGTTATGACTCAAGAGAAATTAATTCTTCGCTTATCTGATTATTTATTGGGACACTTATGGTCGAAAGGAATGGCATTCTGAGCTCAAGACTCTAGTTCTAAAGTTGTAATAATTAATGTTGAAAGAAATTATTATTTGCTGTAATGGACGTGGTGAGATTTAGGCCTGATGTGAACAAGAAGCTAGAGAGACAGAAGCACTTTGCTGTGGGACTTTGCACTGGCATTCATTGAAACCAGCCCGCAGCCTGTACAAACATGCTTATTTAGCATACCAGACCCTGGTAGTCCAGGTGGGAATTGCACTTGCGCGGGTAGCTTTGCATGGGTAGCAGGTCAATTTGAATGCGATAGCAGCCTGTACAAACATGCTTATTTAGCATGCCAGACACTGGTAGTCCAGGTGGGAATTGCACTTGTGTAGCTTTGCGCGGGTAGCTTTGCACGGGTAGCAGGTCAATTTGAATGCGATGTTGTGTGCATGCAGAGTCCCACTGGTAAGTGGTTTAGCCTCACCTGCAGCATGCTGAAATCAAGCCTGTGAAGTGGGAACTCAACCCCCTCCCCCCATCAACATATTACTAGAAAAAGGGTAACAGTAGTGCAATTTTTCTTTAGTGGTGCCACAGAAAAGTCAATTTGAGTTTAGTTATGAACCGAGCCGTTTATCTTAAGTGAGAAGGTCTTAACTGAATACTCAGCCTTACGTAATTAAGAGGTAGCATATTGGACAACGTAGCTTCTTTTGTGAAATAACTGAATACTCACAACTGAAGTCTAGAAGATACTATAAAATGACATGCTAAATAATTGGGTTCAAGGGGAGTGCAACACTTTGAGAAACAATGTTTGTGAAAATATTTATACTTCTCTCCCTAACCATGTATTAATGTACAGTTCAATCTTGAGACCCAACATTTACTTTAGTGCAGGTAACAGCCTAGCTGTTAAAACAAAATACACCCCCCATCACGAGAGCTGTTTTTCTCCATATCCCCCAGTTCACTTTTGAAGACTCTAGTATACATGTCAAAGAGGAAACAGGTGGGAAGAACTAGATGCTTATATACCATTGTTTGCTTGGGTTTTATTTATTATATTTATTTAGAACACTTTTAACCCAATTTTCTTCATGCAATACAGACCCAAGGTTGTTTCCATTGCTGGGGTGTAGCTACAGAACAGCATTCGTATCTACCGTTAAAAGTGCTATCTTCATAAGAGTAGAGAGGGCATATTTTAAAATGCCCCACTGCCCCCGCAGGTCTCTTCCTCTCCGAACTTTTGCCTTCCACAACTTTTCCTCCTGTCAGCCCTGATCCATTTTGTCATCAGTTGCTACAGAAATTGATCTCAGTTTTTAGCCATGCGTGGCACTTCAAACTAGATTACATCACAGACGTTAATAATACTTGCCTGTGGCGTATCTTTTTGCATTGATGTGGTGATTTTAAATTTTGTTCGTTTACTGCTGAAGCTCATATTTAATGAAAAAGTTGATTCTGCCTCCACATCTTCCTGCAATAAGAAAAGCATATGTACTTCACACACACGCATAAATGGTGCCAGATAAATTAGCAGCCAGCACGTTTCTCAAGAAGAGTGAACAGCTTGCTTGAAAAACTGCATATGGTTTGCATCTCCTCTGTTGAAAACTAAACATATTACCACTTATTCTGTTTGGCAAGCCCGAATTACTTAGTCAAATTAGAACATCTACATATCTGTTTAAAATTATTCAAACGTAATAATCATTTCACTACACTTAATGTGGTTGTATTGCAGTGGGTTGCATGGGAAAGAGCAGGTAGAGAAAGAGGTATTTTTCTCCCTTTCTCACAATACAAGAACTCGTGGGAACTCCATGAAATTGCTGAGTGGTCGGGTTAGAACGGATAAAAGTACTTCTTCACCCAAAGAGTGATTAACACTTGGAATTTACTGCCACAGGAAGTGGTGGCGGCTACAAGCATGGACGGCTTCAAAAGGGAATTGGATAAGCATATGGAGCAGAGGTCCATCAGTGGCTATTAGCCACAAGGTATAGATAGGGACTCTGGGGCAAGTGATGCTCTGTCTTCTTGGTGCTTGGGGGGGGGGTCAACAGTGGGAGGGCTTCTAATGTCCTGGCCCCACTGGTGGACCTTCTGATGGCACCTGGTATTTCTGGCTACTGTGTGACACAGAGTGTTGGACTGGATTGGCCTTTGGCCTGATCCAACACTGGCATCTCTTATGTTCTTCTGTTCTTAATCAAAATTGTTAACAAAAGTAAAATACCATAAGTAGAATAAATGGAAAACCATCAGGACATATATGACTATATCAATTTTGGTTCATTAGGATCGTACAGTAAGAAAACAAACATCTTATGTTTTCCTTTGGTATCTGTGTGTGTGTGTGTGCACGTGTGCTTGCGTGCCTGGAAGTCATGGTTGACCTCTGGCTACCCCTAGTGGGGCTAGGAAGTTTCAGAGAGGTGGCTTGATATTGCCTGCCTCTGTGTCCCTGCCCTGGTATTCCTTGGAGGTCTCCCTTCCAAGTACTTGCCGGGGTTGGCCCTGCTCAGCTTCCGAGATCTGATGAGACTGGGCTTGCGTGGGCTATGCAGGTCAGGGCAAAAATCAGATCCTTACAGATTTGTTTCCTGACCTGGGTGTGTTACAGAAACTGCCTTGGTTGCCTTAATCAACTATCTATACCTTTCCAAAGTGGATTGGGGTAGTGATAGCAATACGTTGTGGTGGATCTGGTCTTTCTTGGAGGGTAGGCCACAGAATGTTGGGAACTTGGGGACTTTCATTCAGTGCTGTGACCACTGGCCTGTTGGGTCCTGCAAGACTTCATCCCCTCCCCCCCAATGCTTTTAAGTTCTTCATAAAGCCATCAAGACGTCTGGGTTGCAGTGTCATTGATTTGCAGGTGATACCCATCTCTCTCATTTTCCTCTGTTCAGATACAACAAATATCTGAAGGGAGTGATCGGCTGATGAAGATGAACAAAGGTGAAGCTTAGTCCAGACAAGATGGTTGCTGGTTGGGTCCTGCAGGAAATGACCCCTGGATACAACAAATATCTGAAGGCAGTTATCGGCTGATGAAGATGAACAAAAGTGAAGCTTAGTCCAGACAAGATGGCTGCGTTGCTGGTTGATGGTTCCACTGATCCAGGTTGTGGGAGTTAACTGCATTCCCCCTGAAGGTTCAGGTGTGCCATTTAGGGATACTTCTTGATCCAAGCCTTGCTCACAGTCAGGTGGCGGCAGTGGGTAGGAGTATCTTTTATCAGCTTTGGCTGGTATTCCAGCTGCATTGCTTCCTAAATAGATCTGACCTGGCTAATTACATGTGCCCTTTTTACATCCAGATTGGACTTCCGTATTACACACTATATGGCCTTTGAAAAGCTCTCAAAAAATCAGTATTTTTACCCAGTTATTGCTTAGAACTCACTGCTGGAAACAGATACTGGATTTACTTGAAAGAAAAGTGATCCCTAACATAAGACGATGATCCCAAATGTAAGACGACGGTTCCCTTAAAAAGAGTTATAAACAAAAAAAAGGGTTTTTTTTACTAGGCACAGCTGTAACCTGTATGAGAATAGGGCGTGGGATAGGGTGGGGTATAATAGTAATAATAACATAACACAACCCCTCTTTTTTTCTTTTTTGATGGCATATGTGGAAAAAAACTAGACTTGCACTGGAGTAAATCGCGTAATACTGATCCTCGTGCTAGATTTGCCTCAAGGCAGTGAGCATTTCAGGGTAGAGCTACTAAAGGACCATCATTTCTGATATGAACCTAAATGGATGTGGAGATTTCCTAAGTGATGCTCTACTTAGAGTGCCATGAGTTTGCCAGGCGCCAACAGGTAAGAGGGCACCAAGAATAGAGAATTTCTTGTCTCAAGAGGCTCAATTAGCAGTATCTCAATCTACTTTTGAACTTCAAAAACAGTTTACCACATGGTGCTTGAGAAATATAAATTCAAATATATTTGAGGTACGTGTATATTCATTTGATTTTTTGCCTGTTATTTTCAGTAGAAACCCAACTAATTTAAATAAATAAAATAAAATAAAACCCCAAAAGATACCAGGAAAACATTCTCCTTAGTTCTTAAGGAACAGGATTCCAATCCTACAAAAACAGGATTCAACAGTCCCCCCAAAAAACCTCTGTGAAAATGCAAGTAAGAGAGAGACAAAGACATTCTGTCAAGAAAACGTTCTATGCCCTTTTTGTGACTTGCCTTGTCCGAGTCATGGTTGATCATTTTGACATCAAGTAATGACTTGATAGTTTTTGTCAGTTCTTTCTCATTCATCTGTGTACTGTCTTGAAGTTCTTTGTAACTGACCGTTTCACTGTTGTTGAAGGCGAGCAGCACCGCCATTTGGTATGTCGTGACCATGGCTACATACGGTTTGCACAAGTAATTCATTTTTACCTCCCCTGCAAATCAATGGCACATTTTAAAAAAATACTTTGCATAGGAATGTATGAAGCATCCAAATGGAGCAAGACCACAGCAGCCATGAAGCTCAGCAGCTTCTACTCTGATAACCAGCAGCTGTCAAGGGTCTCGGACACAGAGAGAGGAATTTGCCTGTTCCCTTCCCCATGAGACCCTATTCCTGGCGCTACCAGGGACTGAACCTGGGACTTTCCACAGGCAAAGCAACATGCTCTACCAAGAAGCCAAGAGCACTCCATTGATGTTGCCAGTTTAACAAGCACCATCAGTAAGGACTTGTATTAAAAATAATACATGGTGGCATCCTTTGTTTGTTTTGAGGGCAGACAGGAAGCAGCCCAAAGTCTAGCCTAGTGGAGAAGAAACAGCAGTTTAATCTTCTTTGCAAGACTGTAAGGAAATTGGGAATGAGTGGCAAAGCAGCCTGAAAACTGACAAGTGCTATAGAAGTACAGTTAAGAGTATCTTTTCTAGTCATCTCAATTACCAAAAGCATTTTTTTTTGCATAAAACTTGGTTCGTTTGGGCTGCAGAGGCTCCCTTTATGCCGCTGACAGGACTGTAATAACGATAGCCCACTACCCTCAATTGCATTTTTATGTACATCTGCTTCTCTTAATGCATTCTTTCATGTTGGCCATCTATCTAGGCCAGCCTTCCTGAACTCCAACCATTATGCAAGACCAAAATCAGTCAAGTGCTCTGTATGCTTGACCTTAATTTGCTCCAAACAGTATGCCTTTTCTTCAAACTATGTTATTAAACTGGGCGTTTTCTTTGCAAAATACCCAGCTAATAATGTAAAGATACTATCTGAGCAGCAATAAATCTTACAGGTAAGAATCAAAAGAGCTAAAATTAAGATACCTAATTGAAATAATCAGCACAAAAACATATTTAGTTTTGTAAGAGAGGATTATTTTAATTCAATAATATTTTAACTCAGAAAACCTCCAAGCACGGAGAGGTTACAATCAGTGAGAACTATCAGTAATGCACATTGTGTAGACTTTTCATACTGTTAAAAAAACATGCACACACTTATTTTTACCTGTGCAGAGGTAATGTAACCAGGTAAGTTTCCTCCCACTGAAATGCTGACTGTAAAATAATTCAAACTGTAAAACAAAATCATTCTTCAGTCAAATATTTTCAGAGATCCAAGTCTTCAGGCAAATATCTCAAGACAATTCTGATTAGTTCAGACCTTAGATACCCAATAGGCAAAAAATAAGCATTACATTTCTCAACACGAGGGGAAATGCAACATATATTTGGAAAGTTTTTATCCAGATGAAGTAGCATGTGCTAAGAAAGATCAACATTTATTAAGAGTTCTAAACCCTCATCACCCCAGTCCTCAAGACTCAAGAGTGGCAACAGTACTTAAAATAGTAAAACACAAAAAGCCTTCATGGTATCACGTCCATTTCTGGATACAGAAGAAGAGTAGAATGAAAAGGAGGAAGAAGAGGAGGAGGAGGAGGAGGAAGAGGAAGAAGAGGAGATTGGATTTATACCCCGCCCTTCACTACCGAAAGGAGTCTCAGAGCGGCTTACAAACTCCTTTCCCTTCCCCTCCCCACAACAAACACCCTGTGAGGTAGGTGGGACTAAGAGAGCTCTTTCAAGAACTGCCCTTTCAAGGACAGCTCTTATCAGAACTACGGCTTGCCCAAAGTCATCCAGCAGGTGCAAGTGGAGGAGTGGGGAATCAAATCCAGTTCTCCTAGATTACAGTCCACGTACTTAACCACTACACCAAACTGGAGATAAAGCACAGCTTACCTAAATATATAGATACACCAGCACAGCATTATATATACTAAAAATGCATTTCTATAGCACTTTTCAGTGTTTACAACACTTTGTGGTCTCACTATAATTTGTTCTCAGAACAGGTTTAATATGCTAGGCTGAGAGACTGCTCAAGCTTCACAGCTAAACAGGAATGTCAACTTTCACACACTCTTCAAAACTGTACTCTCCAAGACCAATCCAGCTCTCAAATCCCTGCACTTCCTACATTCCTCTGTTGCTGCTACCAGCCCTAAGCCCTTTGAACGGAGGAATAAACAAAGCTAATATTGGTATGACTTTTACACTAGAAATGCAATTAACTTGCACAGTAATTTGGCAAAAATCATCATCATCAACTAAAGCACAGCTGCTTTCAAAAGGACTTTGCACACACCATGATACTTAAGGGCAGTTTTCATAAAACAAAACAAAACTGCAACACAGCTGGGCAGGTCACTATCATCCCCGTTCTACAAGAGATCTGAGGTTAAGTGGCAAAAAAAGAGGACTTGACCAATACCAGAGAAGAGTTCATGGTGAAGGTGGGACTTATTCCCAGGTCACTCAGAACCAAGAGCAGGAGGGTTCCAGCTCTTGACCCGACCTAGTGATTGGCAGTAATTCTAATTATGCATGTGTCAGTAACTCAGAGTCCCCCTGGGCCTTCTCTGGAACACAGCAAAACATCACCAGAAGAGACAGCATAATTAGGCTTTGTTGCCCTGATTTCCAAATCTTTTGGGAGTCAGAATGAGTTTCAAAAACTGCTACTGAGCTCTCAAGCCAGAGGAAACCATGACTGACTGACCTATAAAAGGTCTCTGAATTTCATTATTAGAAGGAAGAGCTCAAAAATGCGCACATGCATTTCTTCTTGTCTTCTCTAGAGCGGACATCGGAGTTTTAGAAAAAAAAGACTAGTATATGTTCAGGGAATAGCTATCAGCTTAGAACTTTCAAAGAGAGTTAAATCATATGAGAGAAAGAAATAGCATGAGATGCAGTGCTTCCATGGAAATAACACATTTAATAATGCAACAGAATTGAGAACATTCTGGATTTTATCAACATGCACGGAAATTACTGGTGGGAACAGGAATAAAACTTGGCAATTCTTCAAGTGAATCCTAGTAATACTTTATGAGTCACATTATACTAATTATATAAAAATGAATCACAGTATGAATGGTTTGCTAATTATCCACATATTTTTAAAAAAACAAACAAAAAACCACGTATGCCATGAATGTGTAATCCCAATGGGTCAAGTGCATACCATATCTTAATTAGCCATTTCAGTTATAGTACTAAAAATGTTTCATATCTTTCATATTAAGATGTGCCATTTCAGTTATAGTACTAAAAATGCTTCGTATCTTTCATATTAAGATGTGGTCATCATTCACAAGCTTACATTAATGGCTCATTAAATTAAACTGATAGCTAAAAACTAAAGATTATGAAAATGACATCAAAGAAACGATGGTAATTGAATTTCCAATCCTCAAGGATTAGAATTTATTGGGCCATTCCCCACTGCCACGATAAAATTTCAAAGACAAAAAGACTAAGGAGACTTGCAATTTCAGAGCCCCCCCCCCCCCCCCCCCCCCCCACCAATCTGAAGCAAGCGCAGAAAAAAGCCATAATTCTAAGCATATTCATTTCCACTGCTCAAATAAATTAAAAAAACAACAACCAAGATTTAGAAAGCAAATTGCTAATTAAAGTAACATCTCAGAAACAGCACAATCTTAAAGGCGGCGGGTGTCCAGTAAAATATTTGGCCTCCCCTGCTGAAGACACCATCTCTACGTGGCCCGGATTGAACAAACTTGGAATCCAGCAGCACCAGTATCAGAGACTGTGCAACATTTGGTGCAATCTGTTTTTAAGTCCCTTGTTTTAATGCTTTAATGCACTGTTTATTATTGTGTTTTGGTGATGCCGAATGGCCTAATTATTTGTTGTGATCCACCCTGAGCCTGTTTGTGGGGCGGGCGGAATATAAATTTGAAAAATAAATAAATTAATTAAAGCTCTTATTAAGATTGCTGCTAGAATTCCCAATTCTGCTTGTCTACAAGAAAAGGCTGATGTCAACTAACAATCTGCCTATCATTCTCCTCATCATTATTCACCATGCAACTTCATCAAGCCCCAGGGAAGTATAAAGGGGAGAAAGACAGATCCCTTTAAAGCTGTCACGGATCACCCCAGAATGCCCATTTGAGATCACGCAGAACTCATGTGGTCTCCGTTATTGCTTTATTAGGATGAACAAAATATGAATTCAGATTCTGTCTGGGAAGTCAGCCATGCCTTACATTTTTAATGAGACAATTTGCATTTTAGACACATGTGTATACACCAACCATTTAACAAAAGTTCCTCCTCGAAAGCTGCATGAAATGTTTTAAGAGAATTTGGCATGGAAGAGTTTCAGAGCAGTTTACACAACTAATTTTTAAATACTTCTGATCAGGGTTCTTTTTTTTTTAAAGGAGGTGCTGGAACTCTCAGGAGGGAAATGAAGTTTTCAATATTTATACAGAAAAGTCATGAACTTTTAAACATTTTTAAAATAATTTTGTCGAAGAGGTTCCGGAACTCTGTTCTGGCATGTTCCCCCAGAAAAAAGCTCTGCTTCTGACCCCTGCTCTGTCAAAAGAGTGCAACATTTTCGGAACACACTTCTGCTTCTTAGGTTTGGTTAACAATCTCAAAACACGATCAGATCGACTATGAGCAATCCAACCCCGCCTCTATAAACTGTGTTGGTTGTACCCCTACCCCTAAGTCTATTTTAGCTCACGTTAAGTATTCCCTACCGAAACCTGTGAGAAAACATCACATAGCCAGTGCAGCAGCCACTAGAGACAGACTGGACCAGGGAGCTTCAATTCTGCTGCAGACATAAGAGGAATCTTTTGGTGTCTCAAAGACCCCCAAACTGGGAACTGTTGCCTACCCAATGCAGTACAGTTTCCTGGACTAAGACAGGCATTTGTGATAGGCATATCATGATCACTGAAGACTTGTACTTACATACTGCACGGTTCCAGTATCACAAAGTTTAAATTGCATTTTACTACAGTGTATGGACAGGATAATAGAAGCAGCTTCACATGGTTTCTTTTTGTTTTGATACGTTCAGCCACATCCTAAGCACTGCAAAACCCCTAACTTTAAGATGCCATGTGTCGGATAATTATTTAAGCAAGCTCAAAACTGAGCATCCATGTTATACCTTTATTAATCAATGTTCCTGGAAGGGAGTTCCGTAAAGTCTGAATAAAGCAGTTGTGTTGGATGATAGCCTGCTACCCCATATAAAAAGGGCACACACATTACAACTTCGCTTATTATACCAGAATAGTATCTTCTGTTTCCAAGATCTGTACTTGGGTACTGGTGTGTTGCAAACTATTTCTGGAGTTTATGCACTAACTGAAATTGGTTACAGTACTCTGTTAAGCACATGAACTCTGTTATGGTTTTAAAGGTGTGCACAAATCTATGGCACAATTGCACTGCAGGTATTGTGCCCACATGTGGATTCTGAAAAGGATTAAAATCACTTCGCTTCTCTGACCCTCAAGTGGGCAGCATAACAGGCCTTTGTGCGCACCTGCACAGACTGTTTGTGGGTAGAAATGGGAGGGTCTGTGTGCCCCACTCCCTTTCAGAGCAATGCAAATTACCTGTGCTTTGAAGCAGAAATAACAGACATCAAATAAAGAATGAAGAATGGACAAAGTAGATGCACACAGACCTCTTGCACCCTAGTGCATATAGATGTGTGATTCCCCATACTGTCAGAAATATAAAAACTGCAGCTCTTTAAAATGTGGCAACTCACTAGACCTTACAGAAATGTTTTATGAGTATGGCTTCCTCCCTACCATTCGAAGAATCCTGTTCATTTAACATATTTTCCTGTCAGATGCTGGAAGGCCACAGGCATAGACAGCTTTAAAAGTGGATGAGACAGATTCATGGAAGACAGGTCTAGTGGTGGCTACTAACTATGGTCACTGAAGGGATCCTCATTCAGAGGCAGTCAGCCTCTGAATCCAGTGCCAGGAGGCAACTTCAAGGGAAGGCCTCAACCTCTATGCCCTGCTGTTGGACCTCCAGGAAGAACTGCTTAGGCACCGTGTGAGCCAGGATGCTGGACTAGATGGACCACTGGTCTGATCCAGAAGGGCTCTTCTTATGTTCTTAGGGTATGCAATTCACCTTTCAGGAATATGACTGCCCAATCTGTACTGCAGGCCAAGCCCCAACAATGCAAATAAATTACTTTGCTACTACACATTCGAACAGGGGCAATCCCAAATGAACAGCAGTAAAGAGTAGCAGTAGCAGCCTGGCTCCTGGACTTTCCTCTCCACCACTTCTATTCCTAATGTCTGGAAAGAGAAACTACAGGGCAAGGCCAGATAATCAAGGGGCAGGAGTTGCACACAGGCTATGTTTGGGATCACTGTTCCATGTGAAGTGGGTGTTCCGTGTATCATCTACTGTCCATAGAGAAACCTGGGGGGGAAAACCCGACTGGCTTTTCCCTGAACAAATTACAAGATCTGCCCCAATTAAACGTAAATGATTACTGAAACTACCTTGACATTTTGGTACCTGTAAAGAAGATATGTAACAAGAACTGCCTGTACTTTAAACTGGCTCTTTTCTAGAAATGTGCTGGACATCTCAGCTAGGAACGCCCAATCACCCTGGCCAGAGTGATCTTCTATTTATTTTTAGATTTGATCACTACTTTCCTTCAGCACATCTGGGGACTTGTGAAGAGATGCATAAATCCGCAGCTGAGGATGTTTTTTATTCCCTAGTAAGGCTCTCCTGCCAACCTAGCAGTTCGAAAGCAAGAAATTGCAAGTAGATAAATAGGTACCACTTCAGTGGGAAGGTAGCAGCGTTCCGTGCGCCTTGGTGTTTAGTCATTCCGGCCACATGACCACGGAAATGTCTTCAGACAGCGCTGGCTCTTTGGCTTTGAAACGGAGATGAGCACCGCAACCCTAGAGTCGGATTCGACTGGCTTTCGAGCAAGGGAACCTTTACCTTTACGGCTCTAACATGTCCCCAACCCAGAAACACTTCATGAGTGATACAAATCAGGATAAAGGAATAAACCTCCAGAGGTGGCCATAACAAGTGGACAAGGTCAGGATCTTTACACCTTTAGAGCTGCTTTTATGGGACAGTTTGATTCCTCACCTGTCAACTGGTCTTCTTATAAATACAATCTGCCAATCCTGCCACTGCTGGGAAGTCCTGGGCATAAGTGTTGCAACTGAGGTAGCTATTTAGAACGCTCTTGGAATCCAGGTCCCAGCCTATAAAGGCAGAGAGCACTTCATACTCCCAGTAGATTTTTTTTTCAAAGTCTAAAGACTCCACATTTAACAGTTACTGCCTAGCAACAAACAACAGGAGTTTAAGACTGGTGGATGGCTCCATGAAGAAAATAAACACCTCACAGGCAAGGAACAGATGCTTCCCATCTATGCCTAACCCACCAATCCTGATACTGTGTGGATCAGGCAACGAACAGAGAAAAAACAATGAAGGGACAAGATGTGTCTATTTAGGGGGGAAAGCTAAACGTAAATTTGTGGGCAGCTGAGATCATCCTAGGGGAAGGGACAGGAGAGGTGACTTTGTCCCATGAGTTGAGTGTAAATCCAACCATGGAAATAACTTACAGGCAGACAGATATATTTTCTCCAGTACCTGAAAGGAAGTTAAATCAAGATCTACGAGACTCAGCTTCAGTTTTCTAAGATCTGAATAAGCACAGAACACAGAAGATTCTTTTAATTTAACTTGCCACTTGGAAACAGAACAAGCTATTCAATGGCTTCTTTCTCTGCTGTGACAAAGCTGGGGCAAGAGGTTCACTTTTCAAGTGCACAGGAGGACTAACAAGTGGTCCTTGAGAGCACTGGATATTATGTTAAAAGGAATACATGAAGCTGCAGACATACGGCAGTCTACAAGCAAGCTCTTATTTTAGGGAAAAATAACACCCCCTCACCAAGCAAGAAGACAATAGGGTCAGGATAAGATTTCAACCAGTCTTAGATAACAATGTGCATTGGGGGGGGGACATGTCGTATGATTCCTACTAATGGGACTATAAGCTTGTAATTATTAACAACACCTGCTAGAGAAAAACAACATGTGAATTCTAAATTCAACCGTATTAATAAACAGTAGACATGAAAGATCTCTTTGTTCTGTTGTGACAGTGGAGGGCTATATTGGGCCCTTCTTAAAAACCATGTATTGTGTCAGAAGGTCTTCAAGAACATGGATGATGTTTTTTTGGGGGGGGGGAATCTGTGACACAAGGAAAATAACCAAGTGGTAGAACAATAAACTTGAATGCTGTCTTTTATTTTAAAAAACGAAGTAACGTATGTCAAGGCAGAACTCCCACAACTGTTAGGCTCAAATATGATCCAAGGTAGAGGAATGAAACAGTCCACTGAGAAAAAGAAACTGTGATATGGTGTGCAAAAGATAAAGTTATCAAACAAGTTATGTTTTTGTTATGTTGCCCCTTTTAAGTCGTGGGATTTTTCCTCAGCCAAGACTTGATGGTAGACAAATATCCAAAGTGGTGGTGGGGGGACCCCCATTACAAGTATCAACTCTATACAAATAAACAATCTCAAAATATTGCTGGTACACTAAGTGGATCTGCTCTTCTATGTGATAAACGTCTCTTCTGATTTAACATTCAAATCCAGATATCTTGTCCTCTTTGGACTGTTTGGATAGAAATCTCCTTGGATTCTACACAGAAATCTGTTGTATTGAACTTATATGGTTTTCCATTTAGTAACTAAAATCTGTAATTTTGATATGTAACCTGATAAGTGAATGTGTTAAAAAGTAAGATTATATTGAAAAACAAGGAAACATAATTTGTTTGATAACTTTATTTTTTGCACACCATATCACAGTTTCTTGTTTTCAGTGGGCTGAGGCTCAAATATGATGACATATGAATTTGGCCTTTGTGAAGGACATTCTCTCAGCAGAGTCAGCAGAACCAGGTAGGCTTCACCTAAACACCCTAAGTTACATAGAGACCAGGCTTTTCATGTTATACAGAAAAGCATGAACTACCTACGTGTCCAAGGAATATCTGTGCATCACTGAATGAATACAATAAGCCTGATTTACATCCAGTTACATTCAAACATGTGGTCCCGTGATTTTATGGATACTAAGAAAAAAATTATTTCTAAAATGTGGACCAATTCTAAAGCATCAGGCTCCTTTGGGCGTTAGAAGTAAACCTCCATCTATTCATCACAGATGAAGGCCAGATGCTGAAAAGATGAATGCACACGGCCATTGTTCTTTCAAGGAATGCTTTTCCTGGATTATGCAAAAAATCTTAAGCATGTGGTTTGGCTAGCATGAAGGGGTACTGAAGAGAGCAGGGTGGGGTGGAGGGTAGCTCTGAATGCAATTAAAAAGTACCCAAAATTGGGCTCCGGAGAGAAAGGAGAGATTGTATTTTTTTTCGGCTAGCCAGGAAATAAAGGAGGAACAATCTTTCCTAGGTAACTAAGTTAATTTGCTTCTGTGTTGGATATAAAAGAACGAGAAAAGCAGTGAACCCAGTAACAGAACTACCGAGATACGGCTAATTTATTGATGCAACAACTTTCCAGCAAGTCATTGTGGGGAAACCTGCAACAAATACCTCATGCTAGAAGGATACTTAGGCCGCGGACACACGGGCAGGAAAATGTGGGGGGGAAGCGTGGCTGTTTGCCCCGGGGCAAAATAACACGCGGTTGCGCCAGCAGACGTACCGTGGAGGTCCCGTGGTAGGGGGAAGGTGCCGAGCACACCACAATCCTGCGCCGCGGCAAAGAAGCAGCATGGCAAACTGGTGTTTTTTCCTCCGGACACCAAAGTGTGCGCATGCCCCGTTTGGTGTTCGTGCGCATTCAATGGACAGTTGGGGGGAAAAACCCTTTATACGAGGGGGCATGGACGGGTGCTGGAACTACCACCGGAAACGCAATCAGATGCCCGCCCTTGCCCCACGGTTACCGGAAACTAGTACCTCCAAGGTACTAGTTTTTAACCGCGCATCTTTGGCGGGAAGCCTCGGGTTCGGCACGGGAGCTCTACGCTTCCCAGATGCGGCGGTGAGATCGCACCCCGAAAATCCACCTATCTTCCGTCTCTCTAGCATGCCTAATGCTCAGTGTGACCGCAGCCATAGATGCCTTCTGGTCAAAGCCAGTATAATTACAAACAGAGAATGTAGTCATTTTGTCTCTCTCTCTTTTTTGGGGGGAGGGGGAGATGCTTGAACTTGGAAGAAAGAATAAATCTGAATGACTCAAAATGGGAATTTCAAAGTAAGGAAGGTTTGTTTAATGGCAATTTATAACTGGGGGGCCACATTCAAAGTCACCGTTTTCCCGCTTCACAACAGGAGGTTAATGCTACAGTATTTGGAGATTACCACAGTCCTTCCATTTACACCTCCAAGGATGCAAGGCCACTGGACAGCATTCTGGGAAGGCACCTGAAGTCAACCTTGGTTTTGATGACCATGATATAATATGCCATGCAAACGATTTTTATATAGCAACATGGCCAGGTGAAGCATGTTAAACCCCATCTTTAGACGGTTATCAAATCTGCAAGAAAGCTCCTACTAACCTACCATCTGTACACTTTTTTCCAGTTCCTGAGGAATTGCGAACGTAGATGAAGGAGCCTGAGTTAAGGGCCATGCACCAGCCTAGAAAATAAACACACCAATACATTACAATGCTTTTAAAAAGAAAGCATCTAGAAAGCTGCAATTCCAGAACATTCCAATGCCGTGATAGCCAAGTTAGACCCAAACTCTTCACAGCAACTCCATTTCAAATTATAAAACACAGTTAGGGACCTTCCAAATGAAATTTTTAAGGTGTACTCCCAAATGCTGGAGTGCTGAATCTGGATGAGGGCTGAGAGGAGAGGAAAACTAGCCCTTTCTCCTCTGCACCATTTCCCCAACTTCAGTTGCCCTCCTGGAACTGCTATTTGTAGTCAAAAGACAGAAATCAATCAATGGAACCAACAGCAAATAAGTAAAACAGGGAAAATGATGTATGGAAAAAAGTTAAATGCACTGCACTATTATGGTGCCTTGCTATTAAGCCTTTAAAAAAAATAGGATGGCCATAAATAGATGTCTAGACATGAGATTGACTTTGGCCCTAACTTCTAAAGGAATCAGTCAGAATGGTTTCGAGGGCTTACAGTTATTTCCATTTACTCAACTACTCCGAGGGAGAAAAACTTCGGTGAGGAGGGGGTAGCCAGAGGCTATAATCTGCAGAAGTTTCCAGATATCTATATCCCTCTGCAGTTAGCTCAATATTTCACCCCACTAAAGCTAACCCTTTGGCTCAGGCTGAATGTTCCTGTTACCCCAAATGGAACTGATGAGAAATGACTTCAGCCTTCAAGGGTGGAGAGAGAGGAAAGGGGGGGGGGGGGGGGGGGGGAGAATGCCAAAGCTGGTGAAAGCCAGCATGGCAAAGGTTCACAACCCTGCTATCGTCTTGTCTTCTCAGTTCTTTTTAGGCCACCCAACTGGATATTACTACTTATATGCAGCTTTTCTTCCTAGTGAGCCCATCTGGGGAGGGCGGGATATAAATCTTAATAAAATAAAATAAATAAAAATAAAAGTGACTTACAACATCATTCTTCCCTTCTCCATTTTAGCCTTACAACCACCACCCTGTGGAGTAAGCGAGGCTGAGAAATTGTGACAGACCCAAAGTCACCCACCTGTAGCAGACCAACACTCTACCTGCTACATCATGCTGGCTCTGGGTAGATGCTAACATATTGCCCCTGACAATCACTGGACAAGCACGGACGGTGCTATAAGTCTATTTGCTGCCGCATGTTTGTAACAGGTATGTTGAGAACATTCCTAGATTCCTGCTTTGTTTTCCAAGAGGCATTTGTTTTGCCTGCCCCACAACATGTAAAGCCGTTGTCCTAAACATACTTCGAAATA
This sequence comes from Gekko japonicus, assembly GCF_001447785.1. Classification (NCBI taxonomy): domain Eukaryota; kingdom Metazoa; phylum Chordata; class Lepidosauria; order Squamata; family Gekkonidae; genus Gekko; species Gekko japonicus. The sequence goes on along the minus strand of NW_015162026.1, from coordinate 181,709 downwards.
ACTACCACTGAAATATATGGGACTTATTTCCACGTACGTGTGTTGGTTCAAGGTGCTCTGTTTAAGCACTGCACACAACTTCATGCAAAACCATTTAATTAATATACGTGATATAACAGCTATGCAAAACCACACACACTTATACACACACACGCACACACACACACACAGAGAGAGAGAGGCATGCTTTGATACCTGAAGAACATATATTTGGAAACTAATTCCCAAATCTACAACGGTGTCTTGATTTTTTATGAAGTTGTTGAATTTATTGTTGAGATCAGCACTAACACTCATATCCGTGTACATTCGATGAAGCTTGCTGGTGAACTCGTAACCACAGGCTTGCTGGGAAAAACAAACAAAATGTGAAGTTAAGGCAAGGCATGATGTTCACAAATATTAAATGACTCGCTTTTAAAAAACCCTACACAATATAGTGGATTAAAAAAACAGTCTCTTTAATGAGTAACTTTAATTTTTTAAAAAGAAAAACTTTATATAGATCTATGAGGTGGCCTCACTTGGAATACTGCGTACAGTTTTGGCCGCCGTATCTCCAAAAGGACATTGCAGAACCGGAAAAAGTGCAGAGGAGGGCAATCAAGATGGTTAGGGGGTTGGACCACCTTCCCTATGAGGAAAGGCTGAAGAGTCTGGGACTTTTCAGTTTAGAAAAAGAGATGGCTAAGGGGGGACATGATAGAGGTTTATAAAATTATGCCTGGGATGGGGTTGACAACGAGAACTTTTTCTCCCAAAATTCTAGAACTCAAGGGTATCCAGTGAAGCTGATGGTCAGCTGGGTTCAGGATGGACATAAGGAAAAACTTCTTTACACAGAGAGTGATTAAAATGTGGAATTCGCTGTCAGAGAATGTAATGATGGCTGCAGGAATAAACAGCTTTAAAAGTTGATTAGATAAGTTCATGGAGGATAAGTCTATCAATAGCTACTAGCCATGGTGACTGAGGGGAATCTCCACATTCAGAGGCACTCAAGCCACTGAATCCCAGAGCCAGGAGGCACATCTGGGGAAAGCCTCGACCTCTCTGCCCTGTTGTTGGCTGTCCAAAGGAACTGATTGGCCACTATGTGAGACAGAATGCTGGATTAGATGGATGATTGGTCTGATCCAGCAGGGCTTTTCTTGTGTGCCCGTGTAGAGTTTTCAAGGCAGGAGACCTTCAGAGGTGGTTTGCCATTGCCAGCCTCTGCATTGCAACTCTGGTATTCCCTGGATGGGTACTAACCAGGGCCAACTCTGCTTAGCTTCTGAGATCTGACAAGATTGGTCAAGCTTGGGGTATGCAGGTCAGGGCACATCTTTTATAGTAGTAGAAAAGGAATTTTAAAAACTCAAAAACTGCTCTGGGCATGGGGGTAAGAAACTATGTTTCTTCGAAGAGAGAGAAGTACTATGAGTCAACTGTACGTGTGACAGCCACACATGCATCTACTGCAGTGCGGGCTGCAAACTTTGGTCCGTATCAGATATTACTTCAAGCATTAGAGAAACTTGCAAAACCACGACAGAAGTTCCACGGGGTTGCACATAGCCGGGGTTGCCATATTATGCCTTTTATTAAGACCCATCAAAGTAACACAAAAAGGGCATGCAACCACCACATCTCTGTAGTTTCTGCTGGGTCGAAAGTGAACCCTAGGCAATGGAAGCTACGCTATACCAAGCTGTACACAGCTTTGGACGGAAAGTAGATATCATCTCAGGCACCTGAGGCTGCCAGCTCAAAGCACCTTGGCACCATCTGCTGGCTGCGTTCTAACATGACATCCTGCCGTCAACTAAAGACAAACATATAGGGGACAAGCCACCACTGGACCGTTACGAAGTTAAGGCAGAGATCCCAAGCACACTTATGAAAGCTCAATTCAGTTTTGTAGCAGTATGAAGCATGAACGTGCTTAAAGCACGAACCACGGCTACTGTTGTACAGCTGACGAGAGTTCTGGCAAGCCTGTAATTACCTTCAGTTTGTTAATCATAGCTTCTTCGGAGTCCATGGACATGGACAAGCCATGGATAAGCCGTTTCGCCAACATTCTGGCATAGAACTAGACCAAGGGAAAAAGAAGAGCTCAGAATGTGTCTTATTTTTATTTTTAAAAATCTAGTCTCAAAAGTGAAAGTAAAACGAACACCTTTTTGGAAAATGGTCACTGACCTTTTGGAAAACGTCTTTATCATCAATGTACTTGAAAACAGTAATGAAGCTGGTAAGTTTGTCTTCTACTTCATTTTCCGTCATGCCTTTTGCTGATTTTTTAAGCAAGTTGTCACAATACTTGGCCAGCTCAAGTAAAAAAGAAGGAATATTTGTCAAGGTGCTCATTCATAACGATGATCAGGCCACATTAATAGAAGGAGTGCCTCCCTTCTGAAGCCAAGACATATTTTGTGACTAATACTTCTAACCCACGTAGCACATTTCAAGGCTTCACTGCTCTTGACGCACTCTTTCAGTAATCCTTACAAAGACTCTGTATGTCTAAAAATGTGGGCTACATTCACACACATACCCTGCCCATGCTTAAACATGGAAGGGGGAGGTTCAATTTCCATGGAGTCCCCACTCCAGATCCAGTTCCATTCACCATATCTCACGCCACCGACGAGGTTCCTTTGGCCCTTAGTGCTGCAGAGGAATGCAGCTGGGAATCCAGAGAAACAGACAAACAGAATTCTGTTTGTGGGTCTCTGGATCCCACCCTGCTTTAATATTGGTCTCTTAGTTAGATGCACTGGCCGTGAAAGGCCCTTGAGGAACGATACTGGGCAATATAATCTGAACTACGTTTACGCTTTAATTGTAAATCTTAAAAGATTGCATATTACTTACCAGCTCAGGTGCTTTGCAGATGGACTTTGGTTCCCTATAATTCACTACTGATGTCAAAGCCTAGTTCGGGAGATAGGAAATAGAAACATTTGTAAGGATTTTGATTATATACACTGCAAGCCAAGTTGGGTTTATGGAATGAAACTTCAAATGTATTGTGTGGCTCAGTTAAGACAAACTGTGGTTAATAAGCCACTTGTCAACCATGATTTGACAGACCCAAACCACAGTTAGCAAGTAGCCCGTGTAACCAAAGTTTACGGTCTGAACTGAGCTCAACTGAGAGTTTGTGCATGACAGAAAGGACTGCACATTTCCTCTTCTATCAAATGCTTATCTGGAACACTACTCAACTTTTGAAGGCAAGACTTAAAAAAACAAAGTAGCCAAAAAAGCACCTCTCCACAATATTTTAGACCCTGGACATTTTAGACCTTTTACAGATCCTTGTGCTTCAGTGAATTAGGTTAATACAGTGTCATAACAGGAATATGCTAATCATTTATAAGATCACTTTCATTATCAGTGGATTTCAATGCAATGTTTTTATTTACAATACGCATTTGCTTCTAAATTGTCTTCAAAATATTAAATTGAAACATGACATTTTGTTTTGTCAAGTGAGTAAAAATAAAATAATTCACAGCAACTTAACTCATGGTAAACAAGAGTCTATTTCTCTACCGTTGTTCAATATCTCTGTTCAATGAACCTGACAGAATTATTCACAGAACAACATTCTGTCCTCACCATTAATTGATGATATAGCTTTCTCACTAGGATTACCTTATCAAGGGCACTCATAAAGCGCTGATCCCCATTCAAAACGGTGTTGATGAGCTGAACAAATTTACTGTGTACTTCCAACACTGACTCCACAAATTGAGTGGGCATCTGAGGATAGAATCACAGGTTTGATGAATACAGCACCGGCCAAGCAAATTGGTAAGACAGAAAGTTTCAAGAGTGAAGTTTAACAAACTAGCCCAGTTGCAGGGCACAACTGCCACGTTCAATTTACACAACACAAGAAGGTAAGCAGTGAGCACTCATAAGAAATTCATCAATTACCTCTTTTTTCTAACAATAAGAAGCAGGGTTTGCACAGATCACACAGAACAGTGTAGTGATCTTTAGCAATAAGATCAGCATCGTTTTACATTATGGTTAGAAGAGTTCCATCCTATGGTATCCCTGGTATCAATTAGCATTTTAGAATAGGTTGCCATTGCCAATTGCCTGAATCTATGCTTAGCTGGAAAGAGGCTAAGGGGGCACCACTAGTGGTGGAAAGTGCTGTCGGGCCATAGCTGACTTATGGCGATCCTGTGGGGTTTTCAAGTCAAGAGATGTCAGACGTGATTTGCCATTTCCTGCCTCTGTATAGTGATCCTGGGCTTCCTGGGTATTACCATCCAAATACTAACCAGGGCCGAACCTGCTTAGTTTCCAAGATCTAATGAAATTGTCCTAGCCAGGGCCATTCATGTCAGGGTAGGGGCACCACTATATATCTGCTTTTAGGTGATTATGGATACTGCATACACATGGCGATTTTTCACTATATGTGGCTGCTGAACTGGAAAAACACAACTTTCCACTTTCATGTTCTTTACATTTTTAACTATCAGTTGGTTCGGTCCTCCCCAATGAAGACACACTCACGTTTTCCTGAGAAAGATTGCTGGTTGCTCTAAGGCCCTCATCATGGATATGGTTTTGTAGTTCCTGAATCATATGAGGTAAGCCACTTGGCACAGCATGAAGCAACGTATACATGTTTGCCATGTCTGCAAGAAAGACACGACACAGAGTTTACAGAACGCACTTTAAAAAATGAAGCATTTCCAAGTCTTCAGCCTTCAAAGCAGCAGAATGATTTAGAAGCTACTCTGTCTTTTCTAGGCTACTAGGCGGTGAAGAGAAAACACACCAGCCTGTTTGGTGCAGTGTGGTTAAACCGCCAGATAAGGCCTGGAAGACCTGGGCTCCAATCCCTACTCCATCATGAAGTTCACTGGGCCACCAAGAAGCAATCACTCTCTTTCAACCTAACCTACCTCACAGGGTTGTTCTGAGGATAAAATGGAGGAGGAAAGTACCATGAACACCATCCTGAGCTCCTCAAAGAAAGGGTGGCTAGAAATACGACAGATTCATGAACAAATCAGATCTTAACAAGACAGGGAAGAAAATCAGTAACACGCATTGCAATAAGGAACAGCAAAAAAAAAAATCTTAACCTTTCCATATGTGTTTTTTGTGGATTGCTCTGCCAGTAATCAACAACTGAGCAGCCATGACTCACCTGACATGTCTGTTCCCTATTCTGTGCTCTCACAGCAAAACAAACATGAGAACATTCATCGCACCACAGAGTATAGACTGTTTTTCCTACACAGGGATCCAGCAGTCACTCCCAGGTTTACTTAGAAATACCGCTAATATTCCTATGTGTAATATCTTAAGTAATATCTTCTCCAATATCATCCATATCTTTGACATCACCCAAACAGAGTATTTTGCATGGAAGGTACACGTTTGAATAGGGCTTGCTGGCAGAATGAACCCTGGGAATTATTTGAATAACTATACATGTGGGTGCCCATATGTGTATTACTCATGTTCATTCTATAAAATATCTGGAAACTGTGTTACTATGAATGAGAAAAGATTATAGAATAAAAACGAAGAATCCCCCTGCAACACATGATTGATCTGCAGTATGATAAAACTTCATGTTCGGGTATCTTTTATTCTGGCTTAATAGTCATAGGCCATACACCAAGAAGCATTTAGGAACTGGAAATAACAACAAAGCTAAATTTAGCTACATCAATTGTGCAAGTTTTGCTGGAACTACTTAAAAATTACCTTCATTTATGAACATCTGAAGTGGCCGAGTATTTTAAAAGCCACTTTACAATGAATTTCTCTCTGTGCTGCGGCATATTTTTGGACAGCAGAAAAAGACATGTGATAATGAATCAACCAGCAACAAAGCACAGTAACAAAAGCGCTGTTCTGGAGGCGTCCTAAGGAAGCGACCCTTCATCTAAGCTGTGTGGAGTGCATTACAGACCGCTATCATATATGACCCCCTCAGTTTAGAAACCGCCAGCCTGCAGAGATATTGCAGGGCTTCAAATACAGATGGGTATTGGATTCCCACATAAAGTGGGGCACATTTCCTCCCGACATCTTTAAATAAAAGGTCCCAGTCCTGTTTGAGACGTTTCTCCGAAAGTTATACCGGTATTTGTTTTGTGAAGCCTCCAACAATAACTGGCTGAGTTGATGAGAATATGACAACTCATGAATTTTCTGAGAAAAAAAATGCTGTCAGGTTTGCAGCTGTAGGGACAGTTGTAGGTGTTCCTTTCATTACCTGGCTCAGGAAATCCATCTCTCTATCAGAAAGAGTGGCTGGATCCAGACCAAAATGACAATTTCCACGGATTTCGTCTTTCTGCTGCAGACTACCCCCTCCGTGCCTCAGGGTCCCCCTATGCCCGAGAAGCTGAATATTCTGGAGATCAGTGGGAGGAGGGAAGCGGGAAAGTTCCATTCTGCCACTGGAAAATTTAGTCTGGATCCAACCCAGTATCTCCCAAGTTTTTAATCAGACCTATCCCTGTCCTTGTCTGAGAGTGAACGGATGGAGTGCTTTCAGTTCTACTTGAAGACGAGGCACAACATTCATCCCCACCGACAGAGAGACATTGGCTACTTGCACTCCCAGAAGCTTCTCTAAGGACCATTTCCAACCAGCCTTGTCCTATGGCTTGTGGGCTGCCAGGTAGTCTTCAGGTTTGACCTCATCCCCCAGCAGGATTTCCTTGTTGTTGTCGCTGCCCCCCCCCCCGGATGCCTTACAACTGAGTTTATAAGCACACTTTGAGAAGCCGCACGTATTACCCTATCCTGGTCTCTGCACTTTCCAGTTTAGGAGAAGGATGGGATAGACTTGTCTTTTCTGCAAAGGGATTCCCCTACCCCCAAAGTCACTGTGGAAGCAGACTGCCCAAACAATTCCAGAGGGACCAAACATTGTGATACTCATCAGTATGGATTTCCCTGTCTGGACTGGGGCACTTACATCAGTACAAGACAACACATCTGAAAGAAATGTTATAGACATACAAGTCTGTACAAATCAAGCATTTGGAAGGCAGAGTAATTTTAGTTTTAATTCACGTAGATTCAATAACGTTTTACCGTTTCTCTTCTCTTGTCGGATGATGTTATGGCATTCTGCGTGAAGGAACTGTAAGTGATCTGCTACCATTCGTTGTTGGCATTCGTTAATTACTTTGCCATAGGAGCTGGGGTTTAAATACTTTCGACATCTCATTTCTTCATCTTTTAACCTACATAAAACCTAAAAGAACATTTTTTTTTTAAGACACAGAAAATGACGAACTATTGCAGACCTATTTAGGAGCAGAAAGTAAATTCCAGCTTGAAATAACATCAAAGGTTACATGTCTCAAACCACTTACTCAAAAATTTAATTCTCTTAACTTTGATATAAATGGGGTGGGGTGGTAATAAATGGAGGAGGGTAGTAAATCATGGCCCATCTGGGGACTACAGGGAAATTTTCTGTGGACCAACTATCATCTATTAGTGGACAGGATTCTTGCACAAACTGCTGAATTAAGTGGTCTTGATCAGATGGAAGAAACTTGTCAAGCAACTCTACATACTCAAATCAACATATTTATGTCTCATTTACTAAAAAGATTCGAAGTATGCAGTATATTGCTTTTAAAACCATCTAGTTTGCAAGACTAAACTCAACATATAATGGGTACGATCTTACACAGCTAATGACAAGACCGCATCCTATGCCACTTGAGAAAGAATAGTAAAGCTTATACTCTTACTTTACCTTCACTCTAAGATTATGTAGATTCCAATAGAACTTACATACACATGAAACTGCCTTATACTGAATCAGACCCCTGGTACATCAAAGTCAGTATTGTCTACTCAGACTGGCAGTGCCTCTCCAGGGTCTCAGGCAGAGGTCTTTCACATCACCTACTGCCAGATCTTTTAACTGGAGATATTGAGGATTGAACCTAGGAACTTCTGCATGCCAAGCAGATGCTGTACCACTAAGCCACGGCCCCTGTCTTAAAAGTGCTTAGAATCACAATCTATCCAGTTTCCCAACGACTCCCTATTTTCCATGTATCTAATTATACACATTATAAATGCAAGGATTTGAAATTTTAAAAGATTAAAAATAGCAGTTATGTATGTGTACTGGTTATGCATCTCTTCCATGGCATTTTCACTTCACAGAAAATGCAAGCAGAAAGGAACAGAAAAACGTACCATCGAAGTGTGGTAGGATACACAGAAAAGTCAGCCTAAATGACAAAAAAAGCATATCTGCAATGATGCTATTTAACAACAGACCACTCAGTTTTCCCAGGCAGGTGACATATTTCAGATACAGCAGTATCAGCAGAAGATGAAGAGACTGGATTTATACCCTGCCCTTCACTACCTGAAGGAGTCTCAGAGCAGCTTACAATCTCTTTTCCCTTCCCCTCCCCACAACAGACACCCTGTGAGGTAGATGGGGCTGAGAGAGCTCTTTGAGAACTGCTCATGAGAGAACAGCTCTGAAATAGCTTGTAACTGACCCGAAGTCACACCAGCAGCTGCATGTGGAGCAGTGGGGAATCAAACCCAGTTCTCCCAGATTAGAGTCCACGCTCCTAGCCACTACACCAAACTGGCAGATGCTGAACGCTAATGGAAAAGATGTTCAGAAAGCCCATCTCCATTTATAGATTGCACGCTATTTCAATGGATATCAAAAGTTGAATCCTCCCTCTCTCCTTCACCATGCTGGACCCTTCCTTTTTGCCAAGCCTTCCTACAGTGAAGACAGATACCTTCTGTTGGAGAATGACTTGGCAGAAGGGAATTGCAGGATTCAACTCTATCCACCGAAAAGATTACAGTTAAAAGAATTAAGGATACAGTCATTGTACTAATGAGGATCACTGCTTCATCAGGCAAGGAATTTATATTAGGCCAGGAGAACTCCTGACCTTTTTCCTTTGAACAACTTGGCCTCTACTGCCCATATTACAACTCTCGTCAGTCTGAAAAACTGCTTGTTATGAGACGTAGGGAAATGCCGTATGAGAAATGGAGCCTTTCACAGGCTCCTGGGTCCCCATTTCCTGGTTCTCTGGATCATTGCTGTAAAGCCGTTAGGCTTGTGGAGGGGGCACGTGGACAGAGGAACACAATATAGCAAGGCAGAACCTGCTTTCAAGAAGACCATTTGCCACAGACCCTGTTTACCCACATCGTTATTTTGCCCTTGGGGAAACTGAGGGGCCAGAGGGCCAGCACGGTGTAGTGGTTAGGAGTGGTGGACTATAATTTGGAGAACCTTGATTCCCCATCCCTCCACATGAAGCCTGCTTGGTGACCTTGGGCCAGTCACAGTTCTCTCAGAATTCTCTCAGCCCCACCTGCCTCACAAGGTGCTTGCTGTGGGGAGAGGAAGGGAAGGCTGCTTTCAGACTCCTTATGGTAGAGAAAACTGGGATATTAAAATCTACTCCTCTTCTTCATAATCACCACAAAATTTACTTGATATCAACAACTTCCTTTTAAAAATCCTAACATTTCCTGTATTTTCTCTTCATCCTTCATCCACTCTGAACATAAATCGTGTCTTCTTACCTTTTCCATATACTGCGAGCAGTTTGACTCTTGCAATAAATTTGATGCTTCTTGTTTATAATACTCCCCTGTTTCATTCAGAAAAGGACACTCAAAAATTTCCTGATAAAACTAAATTGAGAGAGACTGATCAAGTACAAATAAGGCAAGGCTTTCAACAATACATTTGTATAACTAGAGCCATTAAAGAAGAAACCATTTTTTTTTACCTTTAGAGGGAATTTTTTCTTATACTGTTCAACATGAACAAAGGAGTTAATAACCCCATGGATTACTTTCTGATTTGGATCTTCTCCACAGCGATCACTGAAAGGTGAAAAAACGAAGCTTTCAGAATGTATTCAATTTATATATAATCCAGGCTTCAAAGTCAGCTAATTAACTTGGACAAACGGTTAAAACATTGCCCTCTTCCACAGGCTTTAACTTTAAACTCAGCAAAGTAGTATTTCTAATGAGACTTCCACCAGAACAAAACCCTGAAGTGGATTCCTAACTGATGACTCTGCACAGAATCAGATGTGGGCTGTATCAGTCATTTCTTGTACGCTTCAAACAGCTGATGCAGATGTCTAGCATAAGGATTTGTGCCAGAGTATCCTAACTAGGAGTGTACAAAAAAGAAAAGAAAGAAACCCGGTATTTTTCGGGTTTGGGTATACTGAACCAGAAAAATATAGGTGTTTCCCTATATTCCAGAATCCCAATACTGGTATGGTATTTGGATTCAGAAAACCTGATTTTTCTTGGCTCCATTATACCCTATAAAAGAGAATCAATATGGGGGTATCTAGGGCTCCGGGAGGGCTGTTTGAGGCAGAGGCACCAAATTTGCATCATAGGGGCCCCCAAAGGAGGTGCCCTATCTTCCACTGCTTTAAATAGAGACTGTTGTCTCTTTAAATGCCTTCTTCAAGCCACACCCAAATAAAAGCCAAATAATATCGGTATTATCGATATATATCAGTAGCCGAAAAGAAATTTCTTTTTGTCTTAAAATCCCCCTCAAAATACCCTACTGGTAGAAGAAGAAGAAGAGAAAAGATTGGATTTATACCCTGGTCTTCACTACCCAAAGGTGTCTCAGAGCGTCTTACAAACTCCTTTTCCTTCCCCTCCCCACAACAAACACCCTGTGAGGTAGGTGGGGCTGAGAGAGCTCTTGACAGAAACTGTTCTTTTTCAAGAACAGCTCTTATCAGAACTACGGCTTGCCCAAGGTCATCCAGCCAGGTGCAAGTGGAGGAGTGGGGAATAAAACCCACGCACATAACCACTAAACCAAACTGGGGGGGGGTCTTGTTTGGGTAAACTGAATGCACACCCCTAATCCTAACAGTGAACTACCAAAAGTTGTATGAACCTTATTTCCAACAGAACCAGCTCTTGACTCTGGCAAAGTCATTAATTTAAGTCCTCAGTTTCCTGCACATTCTCTTTCCGCACCAATGAACATCTTCAAAGATTAAACAAACTCACATTTATAGTGGATTAGGGCAGGGGTCTTTTGGGGCTGGAGCATAGAGAACAATGGAGGGGATAGGGGCAACCTGTTTGGGGGTCCGTAAAATTGGACCCCATGGTCCAATGTTCTTCAAACTTGGTTGGTATCTTGGGGAGAGGCTCCAGCAGCTACCCTGCGAGTTTGGAGCCTCTCCCTCAAACCACCTCCTTTTCAGCCCCCAGAATATACCCTATGTTTTCGCCATTGACTTCAATGGCCCATAGGATATAATGGGGCTGAAATTGACATTCAGCTGGCCAAAAGACTCCTGAATGGGCTGGTACTGCCGAAATTGACATGCAGGAGTCTTTATGCTGGCCGAAATTGATTCTGCCCGTTTCGGCGGAATCCGAATCAGGCTGAATTTTTTTTTTGCACACCCCTACACATAACATCATGTAGTTCTAACCAACTATGGAACATTTTTCTTATTTAGCTAAAACAGTTACCCTTTATATCCAATACATTACATCTTTAATGTATTTAGTAACCCTATCTGTTCAAACAGGAAGCGAGCCTGTCCATAACCCCTGAGGTACCCTGACATGTCATTTAACTATTTCTTTCATCATTAAAATGAAATATATGACATCTCAAGACATACTCTGGTGGATATTTTATTCAGCGAAATGCTTTAATTAGTACATAAATTATGTAAATACCTTTACTCTGCTTTGAGACTAAGGGCGCAATCCTATGCACACTTACCTGGCAGTAAGTGCCCTTGGGCATAATGGATCTTACTTCTAAGCAGACATGCATAGGATTTTACTGTAATTTCTTACTTCACTATTTGGTGGGATCAAGGACTGGGAAAAAACATCCTGAACTCAGACATGCTGGGGGTAGATTCAAATTTTACAGAGTTCGGCATGAGGTTAACACCCTTACAAGCAAAAGGAGTTAGTTTAGTCACAAACATTTAAAACATATGCAAGAATATCTTTATGAGCTATGTTTGCCAGAAATATACTGCTAAAGGAAAAGGGCACTGTCACTGTTTATTTGGTAAATTAGACTGGACATAACCGAGAGGCATCGGTAAGCAGACGAAAGTTCCAGTAAATTAATGGGACTTCATAATACTTGTGTGTTGGACTGTAGCCACTCCACGGAAGTCTAACAGGAATGGTACAAGGCAAGAATACAATGTCACCTGCCAGCAGCTTCCAGGTGTGGTATACTGCCGAACGTATCGGGTTGCCTGGATCTGTCTAGTTTTCTGTGTATTTGCTCAGCTATAGAACACGCACGGTTTTGAATGGCTGGCAATCAGAGCCTTACCCTGGAACAAGGCTGACTGACTGAAGTGGCTGAAGCTTGCACTGCTGCTCAGTTCTGTAATACATTCAGAATTTCAGAAAGAATTCTAGCTCTAACGTCAGTCCTTTTAAAAACATTTAAACAGTACTCTAGAATGCCTGAGATCCAGATACATTTGAAACATGACCTCCATCTGGCAACAGGAGGACTCAAATATTCGGGCTGTTGTCTGAAGCCCCTAAGAGATCAAGCTTGAAGTTCTGCAGTTAAGTGGCAGAAATGAACACCGAGTCAAGAACTCTAATGCCATCTGCTACTTGCTAGCATGTATTTCCTGCTTTCACAGACAATTTTCACATCTCAGAAGATTCTGTTTTGCTTGGGCATGAGGCCAGCTTTTTAAAACAGTTACAATTAGTTCAACTACAATGAACAAACAAGCCAACGGTACAGTTTTTGCTTAACTAAGAGCCAAAACACAACTCTCTGGCTGGTACAATACGTGCACAGACACAACAATACAACCCCACCCTGCCCCAAGTTGAAGAAAGCACTTACTTTTTGATTTCACGGAGGAGCATTCGAATGAGGACAGCCTGTAAGGGCTCAATCATTAATCTCCTCCACATATCAAGTGCTAGCTGTTGTGACAAATGCACAATAAAAACAGGTCAGCCACAAGATTATTCGTTCATTTAGATTTTTAAACTGGCCTGAGGCCAAGGGCTCCAGCAGAGTGGCAGGATCATAAAATATGCATTGAGACGACCACACTCATTAGACACAATATGGGCAACACCAAATGCTACCAGTCCATTGGATTAGCCCAAATGGCACAATCCTAAACAGAGCTACGCACTTCTAAATCCATTAAAGTCAATGGGCTTGGAAGGCTGTAACTCTGCTTAGGGATGCTCTGTTAGCTGCTTAAGCCTGGCCCAAATTTAAGCAGTTTGTAAGTCAAACCCAAGATGTGTCCTCAAAACACATGGCTGGACAGGGCATTCTAAAGGATGCTTTCCAAACAGATATGGGGCAAGTCTTCGAAAAACATGGAACAACTGAGAACAGAGTTAGTACCGTGTACCTACTAAAGTTCACTTCACAATCACAAAGGGATCTCTGTGTGTTCATGAGTCAAGAAATTATGGCCAATCCTGGCTGACCATCAAGTATTTTTCTGTGCATACACGAATGATAAGTGAGTGTATATGAAAACAAAATGTGTGAGCAGCCCTGGTACTTCCTCAGCTGATCCAATCAACTATTCTACTGGAAATCTAGAAACCAAGAGATCCAAAGCACAGAGAACAGGTTCAGAGATTTGCTGGTATAAATCAATGCGGTACACACAGAGATCAAATCTTGGTTTTTTCCCTGGATCCTGCTGGACATTGGTGGCGGGTGTGTGTGTGTGTGATTTTCACCAGCTCCTGCCTCCTGTTGCAGATCTTTGACACCCCCTTCACTCGATTCTTGTGGATTCTCTAGACATCATCCTGGCGTGGGGGGGGGGACATTCTCAGCAGGATCCAATGAAATGTGTTTTACTAGTACCTTACTCTCATCTGCTTCAGATCACAGAGACTAGTTTCAACACTTTTATGCTGTGCATTTCAACCACTTCATTAAAATTAGCACTTCTTTATAATCACACCCCTCCAAACCATGATTGCTGTTTCTGCACCCACCAGTCCTAGACACTACTCAGCCTCAATTAACTGGGACAAGCCATCAATAAGTAGCAGTTCTGGGCTGTGTCTACAAAAGCAAGCTGTAAGTCAATAAAGCACTACACATCTTTATTAATCCTTCTGAAGACATGAAGCAAGAAATATTCACTATATTGGACTACAGTCTTGAAATTAAAATGTGCTACCCTTCTCTAAAAGGTGGAGATTGCTGCCATGACACAATACAGAATTCTTTTTAATGTACACAGTTACTTCCTGAAACTACTTTCCCAAAATACCCACCTCTCCAATCTCCATCAACGGCTCACTCATGTCCACACCTCCATAGCCATACTGAAGATCAGCCTCAGTTAATTTGTTCTTTTTAATAAACTGCGTATTGAGGTATCTGAAAACATAATGAATTTGAGTTCAGATGGTGAGAGTGAAATAGATTTAGGTCATCATTTAAAATCTTGCCTTCAGTTTTTGGGAGACAAAGTCATTATGTGTACACATTAACATCATCAGAATTTTATAGCTGTAGGAATGGGACAGGCACAATAGCACATTAGTCATATTATTGCCCCATACAATGTAAATTAGACCAGAGCTAGAAGATCCATGTCTCTGCTTTGGTAGCTTATGTTTTTTAAAAAGATTACTAAGAAACTTGAAAGCAGCAAGGATGATTTATCGTTTGAAACACATAATATGAGAAGAGCCAAAATCTTCTTTCAGCTTTTATTTTGCAACTATGGATTGTTAAATTCTTCAGGAATCACTCAAAACCAGCTTCAGTGATGTAAGAATAGTCCCCACCAGCTGTTTTTCCATCTGGTGCATCCCAGAACCCATCATAAACAGCTGCTATTGCTGTACCACATTGCAGGTCGTCCCAGATTCAGGCTCCGCCTTCTCGGTTTTGTCTAGGCAAATGTTACTTCATCAGAATGGTTCTGCCTTTTCCCTACACTCTTCCCTTTTGGTGGAAAGACATGGCAAGAAGCGCTGTCTCTTTTCTTACAACTGACAGGGTTGCACTTACTTGAGAAATAATTGACTTTCCAGAAGGCGCATACACCCTCTTAAAAAACCATCACTTTATGCTACTTTTGTCCCCTTAAATGATTTGAAGTCTAAATACAGACAAATCAATCTGTAGATATATTTAGCCCTGCTAAACAGCAGGAACCTGATTGTACTCTATGCACGTGTCTAGAAAAAACTGGTCCAGAGGGCAAATGGAAACTCTGTCAGCTAATAAGGATTTTTGTGCTTGTGTCCCTAGGAATCCTATTTATATCATTCTAAACCTCTTCACTTTCCCAGCTAGCCAAATATCCCAGAATATCTGTGAGGTCGGGAGCCCCAAAGTTAAAAGGAATTTTAGGTAACTTAGCCCCCCTCCCCCTCACTGGAAGATGCTGCAAACTTCAACACATTAAGTCTCCTCTTTAAAAATTCAACTGCATCCTTGAATCTCTTCTCATTATTCAACTACTCTTAGATCGTAGGGAAGAGTGTGTTGACAATCAAACCAGAAATGCAACGATGGACACATTTACATGGAAGAAAATGCCACTGATTTAATTGAAATGAAGCTCTGGGTCATACATTCAGCAGGGGAAGCAATGCAGTATCATGACGGATGAGCAACCATCCAAAAAGCTTCCTGCGAGAACCCGGCTCTCCGCGTGAGCATCCAAATGCACAGAGGTCTGGCTTGTGTCACCTTCCCCCACTTTATAGGGAACGGGGGGGGGGGGATCAGACTTGCGGACCATCTAGTTACTTATTTAGATATTTATACCCTGCTTTTCTTCCCAATGGGACCTGAACCAACTTGTATCATTCTCCCCTCCTCCATTTTATCCTCACAACACCCCTGTGAGGTAAGCAGGTTAAGGCTGAGAGCGCATGATTGGCGCAAGGTCACCCAGAAAACTTCCATGGCAGATCGGGGATTTGAACCTGGGTCTCCCAGATCCTCATCCGACCTAACCATTACACCACGTCAGCTCTCAGGCACACATGTGGAAGGTCTGGTTCATAGTAGAGGCAGTCTATGGGTACAGGGGATCACATCTTTTCCACTACATTACTGCATTGCTGCCCCCATTAACTTTATGAATCATGGCTCCCTCTTGAGTAACAGTGCTCTAAACCCAACCTGAGTTTGCTTTTTATAGCCCCCCCCCCCCGGCCGGATGGATAAACATATGGAGCAGAGGCCCATCAGTGGCTATTGGCTACAAGGTATGGATAGGAACTCTTGGTCTAGGGCAAGCGATGCTCTGTATTCTTGGAGCTGGGGGAGGTAACAGTGGGAGGGCTTCTAGTGCCCTGGCCCCACTGGTGGACCTCCTAATGGCACCTGGTATCTTTGGCCATTGTGTGACAGAGTGTTGGACTGGATGGGCCATTGGCCTGATCCAACATTGGCTTCTCTTACATTCTTATGTGCTATTATATACATATTCCATTCTCTCAAATAATGCTGCCATCGGTAAGCATATGATACACTCCAGTATCTTATTCCAAGTATCTCTCTTGAAACCAAATTCTAACTTGTTTCCATTTCCCAATAGTTTCAGCCCTTCCATAAGAGACAGTATTTCCTTCTACTTTAATTTAAAACCCTTTCCCCAAAATTTACCTGTATAAACAGTCCATATAGTCTGCCCCTTTACTGTATTCATCCCAATATCTATGATACATTACCAGTACTTGTTCTTCAGAGTCTACAACTCTCTAGGAAGGAAAAACAAACAAGCAAAATCAATTATATCATCCAGTCCACAGTAATATTACGATTGAAATGCTAACATAATAAATTGTTTTTTAATATTCTTTGTAATATCTTTAAATACTGATTTAGTAACATTGTTGGTGTTCACTTAGGGGTGTGTGTGTGTATACACATACACACACACATCCCTGCATGATGGCATAATTTAATTAACTATGAAACCACGTATATCACGGGTTGGATCCAGCCAGTTTTTTCACACAATCTTACCCATACCACATCCCCAATCCCATGGAGATTTTGTACATGTTCCCATAGCCTTTTTGAGTGGATCAAAGAAGATGCCTCATTCCTTTGTTACCAACAGAAAAGTTTATTAGGAAATTCTGCTTCTTCCCTCTACTGCGGAAACCACCTACAGACTTCATCTATGAAATACAGTGATCAAGACTTATATTTCTGTAAATTTTAGTTACCTTGTGCAAATGGCGTACATGATTTTCCAAAAAAATTTTAGTTTCCATATAAAGTCTCTCCCCAAGAGGTTCAGGATAGGCCACACATAAAGCATAAATGTCCCTGGGTCTGAAGTCAAGGCTGAAACACACTTTTGAAGTTTTAAAATCTAACAAATTTTAAAAACAACCACAAGACGTTGCTGGATTTCAAGGGTCCTGTGCATGTGTTGATAGCACTTCTCCAAGCAGGAGGAGAGGATGCTGATTTGCTCTTCCAGCTATAGCCCACTGTGCTGCACTGAGTCACCAATCCTAAGAACATTTCCTAGGAGTTAGCCCCATTGAATAAAATGGTCCTTTACTTCTCAGTGGACCTGCTCAGGATTGCGACCCGATTGCCTGAAATTCCACAACCTTCAGGAGCATTTGGGGGAGTGGGGAGGGGAGGAAGGACTGCACTGAGAATGTGACTTTTAAAGCACGTGTGCACGGAATACAGCACATGATACGTTTATTATTAAGCTTTATTTGAAGTGAACTGGATGTAGTAAGGAAATCTAGGACTAGATCTAGACTAAAACCTCTAAGCAGAAGGCAAATCCATTAACCAAGCAGACCTTTTCTCTGCCTCCTGCTGCTCTCCCCAAAATGCTGCTCCTGGGGGACAAGAGACCATTTCAAGGGCTCAGTGGGCTGTAGCGGAAGGTAAAGAAGATTCCATTCCATTGACCAAAGTGCCTCCCATGCACCAAACCCCATATCATCAGGAATATGGATGCAGGTACACGTGTATAGAGTAACAAGCAGTTCCAGACTCTGTATCACTGAACACCAAAACAATTCTGTTTTAGAATTGGAGGATTTGTCTTATAACTTAAAACACCCAAACATAAAATTCCCGATTTCCTTCCACTGAATCTTTGAAAAGGAAGCACAGTTAATCCTAGTGCGCACACATGACATACTGAAAAAATAAAATCACATTCAAGACAATGTAGCTGCAATATCTTACCAAGCGTATTTGATTAGTAGAACAAAGTTTGAGTCCAGTGGCACCTTTAAGACCAACAAGTTTATTCAAAGTGTAAGTTTTCATGTGCAAAGTACACTTCTTCAGACAAATGGAACAAAATCTCCTCAAGGATTACTTACAGGTAAAAAGGGGTGGAGGGCAGCCATTAGGAGGGGCCACTCAGAGCCAAGATGCATACGCAGAGCTGAAATTGGATCGGGTGAGCGGCGAGATCAATGGATAGCGCTAAATTAGTCTTGGGGGTACTGCTGGACTCTAGCCTAAGTCTCACATCTTTTTGTTAACTCTTGCATTTATGTGCTAATTTGCTATCCATTGATCTTACCGGCCACCTGATCCAATTTCAGCTCTGCATATGGATCTTGGCTCGGAGTGGCCCCTCCTAAGAGCTGCCCCACCCTCTTTTCCCCTGTAAGTAACCCTTGAGGAGATTTTGTTCCATTTGTCTGAAGGAGTGTGCTTGGTACACAAAAGCTTACACTCTGAATAAAACCTTGGTGGTCTTAGAGGTGCCACTGGACTCAAACTTTGTCCTGCTGCTTCAGACCAACGTGGCTACCCCATCTGAATATTCGATTAGTGTAAACCTTGCATTTCCAAGGAGCCCATTCCTCACTATGCCTGCTTCCCTTGAATACTTATCACTAAAAACATGGTGGCCAGCAATGTGCCTATCGGGTAACCCTCTCCAGAAAGAAAAGAAAAAAAACACAGCAACCCCCCCACCCCACCCCGGCAATCTAAACAATCTATAACAGCAGGATTTGGTGTCTATTTCCTCCTCCCCCTTTAAAGTCTTCCTGGAAAATACAAGGAAGAAGGCCATCTCTTTGTTATAACATGCCTAGCAGCACCCATGTCATCATTATCGATACAAAAAACATACTGTCAAGTTGTTGACAGGATAAACCACAAAGCGTTGAAACAAGCGAGGGTTTTCCAGAAGCTTAACAGGAGAAAAAGAGGACTATTATTTGAAAGCATAGTCTCCCTTTGAACTTTGCTGAAGTGATTATGTAACCAGGAAACAAAACAGAAAATAAAAATAGCACCCGATAAGCAAGAATTTCGCTTTTAAAAAAAAGATAGCACTCATAAAGACCATTCTAAATCCTGCAAAGCTTTCTCTGCATTGCCAGAAAACTAGAAGATCCTGAGACTTCATTTACACTCTGAGTTGTTTTCATAAATATTTCATGAGTGAGTCAACAAATGCCAGTGGTTACAGTGTCGGAATAGGGTTCCAAGCCCAACTCTGCCATGGAAGCTCACTGGGTGAACTTGGGCCAGTCACACCCTCTCAGCCTAACTTACCTCACAGGGTTTTTGTGAGGATAAAAAGGAGGAGGAGAGACCGATGGAAGCTGCTTTGGGTCCCCACGGGGGAGATAGGCAAGATATAAATAAAGTAAATAAATAAATAAATGGCTCTGAACAGTGGAAGCAAGGTGTTAAAATATACTATTTTTAAAAATGAACTTGGCAACGAACAGATACTTTCATCAACTTTTTATGTCAAGTCTATCCCTCCACATAAAAGCAGAAGCCCTAGCTTGTTTCCTAAACCACCTTTGAACTGACAACTACTGACAAGTCGGGGAGGGGGGGAATGACTAAAGTTCCTCTGACTCCTCCAGTATCAAGAATCCTTTTGCTCTCATGGCCCAGGAAATGGATGAACGCAGGATAAGTGACCAGAACTCTGTGCTAATCTTAAGGGATCCTACTGGAGAGGCACAGAACATAATAAGAGTTCATTTCATGGTACCACAGTGCGTATCTCTAGGTCTTTACATTCCCTACCATTTCCACTGAAGGATAAGGTTCCCTCAGTCACCTGGCTGCCGGCTTAGTTTAATTTTTGCACCCTACTGAGACATCTCTGCCTTCCCTGAAAACTCTCCCGGGTATTTTGGGTTCTGTTACCCAAATACTGCTTCCTGTTCAGTGTCAGTCCCCTCCTAGTTTTATTTGGCATCTAGTAAAGTTCACAGTCTGGCTAGAGCACACTCTTTAAAAGAAGAGGCCTATTCAGTACAGTTCTATCCTGCCCTTCCTCCAAGAGTCAAGGTAGCATATACAGTTCTCCCTCTCCTGTGGTATCCTAACAATTGTGTGGGGTAAATTAGGCTGAGAGTGACTGTCCCAGCAACTTCAGCGACAGAGTGGGGACCTGAACCCAAATTCCCCAGATCCCAGCCCTGTCACTACACCACACTGCCTCTCCTCCAGAGTTTATGCTACATTCCTCCGCGTTTAGTTCAAAACTCTATGTTTGTTCTTCAAGCAACAATTCTGCAGTTCACAGGCTAGTGGGTCTAAGTACCTAAAAGCCACACAGAGAGCGGTGATTTCCAGAAGTGTAATGGGAAACAGATGGATAAGAATACAGTGAGAGACCTCATGAAAAGCTATTCACTAGCTCCTAGAAGAAATCCAAGATAAACCCCCAGAGATCAATGCAGGTGCTGAAAGAAAGAGGAAGAAGAAGAAGAAGAAGAGATTGGATTTGTACCCCGCCCTTCACTACCCAAAGGTGTCTCAGAGCGGCTTACAAACTCCTCTCCCTTTCCCTCCCCACAACAGACATCCTGTGAGGTGGGTGGGGCTGAGAGAAACTGCTCTTTTTCAAGGACAGCTGTGCCAGAGCTTGTGACTAACCCAAGGTCACATCAGCAGGTGCAAGCGTAGGAGTGGGGAATCAAACCCGGTTCTCCCAGATTAGAGTCCGCACACTTAACCACTACACCAAACTGGCTCTCTTAACCACTACACCAAAATAACTTTTCAAAAGTTATTTTCTAGCAGAAAAGGAAAGATTTTAAGAACTCCTTTGGGTTATGTTAGAAAAGCCTCCCGCCCCAGAAGTCCTTTCCTGCCATAACCTACATTGATTTGGAGGCCTAGGAACACTATCTTCACTGGTATGTGAAAAAGCCATCCGAAAGAGAAAGTAAAACTAATTTTCTACAAAGAAGTCATAATGCTCCTTCATTTCCAGCAACGGGGTTAATCTATGTCATATGTGAGCCATCGGCACAGAGGACAGCACACACTGGAGCAGTGCCAGAAATATCTCATTCCTGCAGGGGTTCGGGCAGAGGAGATCTGAAGGTCAAGAGGTAACGAAACAGTGAGTCAAGGCTTTAAATAAAGTATCACGTAATCTCCCATTGCTCTTTTCAAAAGGACTGCACTATGCACAGCGCCAAAAGCATATTTATCGTGCTTTCAGTTTCAAGGAGGTTGCATGCTAATTAAACTGTGAATTAAAATCTACTCTAAAGATTAACATATTCAAGCTTCAGCTGAGCAATGGAATGACAACTGTGGAGCCAAGACAACTTGTTTGTATCTACGCATAAATTAGAAGGGATTTCCCTCCCCCTCCCCGCCCTTTTGCACATTCCCAAAAGAGTCCCGATGTCCCTGCTCCACTACAGACACTCTCCAAGTATGATTACTCTTGACATACACGAACACATGAAGCTGCCTTATATGAATCAGACCACTGGGTCCACTAAGGTCAGTACTGTGTACTCAAGACTGGCAGCTGCTCTCCAGGGTCTCAGGCAGACGTCTTTCACATCACCTGCTCCCTAATCCTTCTGAGATGCTGGGGATTGAACTGGGGACATTCTGCATGCCAAGCAGATGCCCTACCACTGAGTCACAGCCCCTCCTGTGTATTATGGAATAGTGATCCACTTGCATATTCTGATGAAAGGGTCATACATAAAGTCAAGAGCTTCTGTAACCAATTTCCATCACCATCAACCAGGTGCAGAGTTCTACCTTTCCCCGTTTCACTTACAAGCAGAGACTCTCCATATTGTGCAAAACCCCACAGCACATCCAACTTATCATCAGTTACAAGAGCACTGACACTACCCTAGGAAATGCAGTTTTATGAATACATACTCATCCAATGCTTAGATTGGTTCAGGGAAACACTGACAACAGCATCCAAGAAACTAAGAGAGACAGAAACAGAACAGCTATACTTCTTATCAGAGTGAACCAATCCTCGAGCTCTCCACAGTCTTACTAATTGAAAAATTGGTTTAAGCAAAAGACAACTCTTAGAACAGAATCCTGTGTGAGGTTCAGTGGTGGAACTGAGTTGAAGAGATGCTAATCTCTGGAGCAGAACCCTCAACAGAAGCGGAAGTTACCAAGTGTAGCCCAGATATCAGCAGTTCCTAAGTTACAAGGCTCTGCAGTGAGGCTGAACAGGAATTCAATCAAGGGCATACATGCCAATAGCATGTTTGCTCAGGACTGATGAGAAGTTACATGTCACATGTGCAACAAAAAATGCAAAATGATGTACGCCAGCTGATGCTCTAAGACGGTCCTCATAATTCAGTCTAATTCAAGTACAGTTGTGACAGATGATCAGCTCAGATTTCCCTCATTCTAGCGGACATAACATTTCTTGCAACAAAATTTGTACACAGCGCAGGGGTTCCTAATTTTCACAAAACCAGTTTAAAAACCAAGGTCACTTAAAGGCATGTTTTATTCTAGCTGGCAGTATATCAGACCCAACACATGTAAAGTTATGGCAAATCCAAACTGCAGAATCACGTGTGAAAACAAGAGTCCATGTTCTGCTTAAAGGATACGAGAAGCGGTCATTCCATGTAGCTCTTTCAACATAATCCAACATAACAACAGCTTTAATTGTTGTAAGAAGCTTGTTCCATGTTTCATCGAAATCAACCACTCGTGGTTTCAAGGACATTGTGGGGCGTTAAGAGTTAATCTGCAAAAAAATAAAATTACAACGATTAGTTTCCCAAATCAGCCAATTATAAACAATTTTTGTTACTCAGCTTTTTCTTTTAATCACATAGGATCACTTCATCCACCACACCTGAGAATGCTAGACGATACTCCCTAGCCCAACTACGAAAACTGATTTTTTTTGCTAGCGCTCGTAATAGAATTTTGCTATCGGAAACTATTCTGCAGTATTTCCTTAGCAATAACAGTAATGTTTTGCCTGTTGATACGTCCTTAAATCATGTGACCCACATTGTTGCCATGTATACAACAAATGGCATGTGGGTAGGAGAGAGCGTGTGCAACAGAAACCACTGTATAAGAAACACAATTCATGAAATTAAAAATGTCCATAGGAAGAGTCTGGAAAGATCATGTCAAATTTCAAACAAGGCAGTTCTACTGAGGTATTCAAGGTAAGCATACAAAAGCCTAGAACAACTAAAGGCCTAGAAAAAGTAGCTAAATTGTTTCATTTGCTCTCTTACATAAACCGTTATTTCCAAGGAAGCGGAACGGTTCGCAGCATTGAAGGGTTTAATGGAAGCCAAAAGAGGAGCCTGCAAAGCTGCATTTAAACAGCAAACCAACAGGAGCTTGTCATCTGCACTTAGTTTGGTTTTCAACTATACAAAACAAACAAGAAAAAACTCTTTCTTAAGCAAGCCCAACCAGTACCTGCACCACAGGGGGGTTTACAGATGTAACACAGACTTCTCCTTAACTGAGCTAAAGAGATGAGAACCAGCTGCAGCAGTGTTCCCTCGCTTTCCTACCTTCTTGGAAAGGAGTTCCCTGCTCCTGCCTTAATAGCTGGTTTCATATCCTGGCGATATGAGAACTCTAGTCAGCTGTAACCGCAGCAATGTCTGCGGTGCATAAAATTATTGATTTTAAAATCAGTTTTAAAAATGTAATCATTTTTGTAAATTACAACAGACTTTTTGTCTTCCTAAGAACAACTGGTTTAAAATGAAGTCTTAAGTAGTCTGTGCGTACAGTATTTCGGAACTGAAATGTGTACATTCCGTTGACCTCACCAGCTTGGTTCAGATGCGACAGACAATGCATGAGTTGGCCAATGTGTCGTGTGCTATTGCACTTTCTCCTCTCCTGTTGCCAGCCTACTCCCTCTTTGTACACCTCCCGATCAAGACATCCAAATGGGGCAAGTGATGGTTTATAGCTACCCAGTTTGCCTTCCAAACAGAAAGTCACTATTTTGATGCAAATCAACCTATCCCGTTAACACTGGTGCCAGCATAATCGTTATCTGTAGCTAAGGCAGGGTGGGTAAATTCTTGCTGAAGAGGGAATGTGCGTTCCCACAAGCTGGCTCTCAAACACTCCAGCGGTTAAAAGGAAGCCTTTGCTACAACCGTTCGACTCAAATAGTGCTAGATTATAAGCACAGTGTAGGCTTGACAGCCCTGGCAACTCCTGGGAGCATTGGTGGTGGTGGTGTAGAAGACCTTTGAAACCATGGAGATTTAGGAAATTCCTAGAGCATGATGCTATGTTGCCACTTCAGGGTATGCAACTGGAAGTGACATCTCAGCATTGCCCAACACTGCCCCGCCCCCCAGTTTTGCTCCTGCTTCTCCTCCATTGACTGAAGTCAAGGACAAGAGATCAGGGGACAGGCTGAACTTCATCTCTCCTCCACTGACTGGCAACAGCAACCCGAAGGGCAGGAGCAGGAGACTGCTGGCTGTGGAGGGCAACCTGGCCCAGTGTAAGGTTGCTACAGGTTTTGTACAAGGACCAGAAAGCATCGCTTCATTTTTCTAAGCCTGCTCCAAAGTAGGGCATCGTCTTTCAAGCACCACTCAAGCATTAAAGTGCGCATTTCCCCTGTGATGTAATTACTACAAGGTTAGACTATTTCCACTAAATGCAGGAATTAGAATATGTACCCAGATTTGTCAGATGGCAGGTACAGTATCAAAAATCACAATTAATTAATTACATAAAGGGCTGTGTCTAAATGTTGTTGGGTGGTACAAGATTTTTCTTCAAAACACATAAGCAAAAAAAACCCAAAAGTAGAACAAAATGCACTGACTAGAACCAATACTTGTAAGGCCAGAGTACATTTTCCTTGATGATCTAAATCTAAAGAGGAGAAATGCTTTTTTATCACTGAATCAATAAATTTATCCTGTAATAACTTAAGGTATCACATGTACACAGAATGTGATCTACAAAACAAGTTATTTAGTCAACGTTACGCTCTTTGGGCATAGCATATTCAATATTTTTCAATAACCAAGCAAAACAGCAAAACCAATGCTAGTTCAAGTTTCTCAAGCATACCTGTGAAACAAGATTAAACTGATAAATTTGATTGTTCTACGAATCAAATTAATTATTTCTGCTCCCTCAAATGAACTCGAAAGAGCAATCTTATCAAATACAATGTCCTGCATGGTGCTTTATTGTCAGCAAATGTGTTTTTAAAAAATTATTTCCAAAACCATGCGACTCATATATGCGAACAGAGTCAGGTCTTCTAAGGCTACCATGGTGGTAAAGTGGATTACTGTTGCTTTAAGGGAAACAGTAATTATCTAAAACACATTACAAGTATGGAACTAACATGGTCGTCTGAGACATACATGTAGACAAACCTGGCTTTACTATTTTAAATTGCTAAGGGTTTTTCCCCCAGGACACAGGTTGCTGCAAATCATCAAGTTAAGATTTCCTCGCATATCTTTTTTAAATGGAAGAGTAAAATATTCAATCTTCAAGCAATTGTGAAGTATTATCACCTTGTGGTCACACACCTATCTAAGGGCCACACAAAAGACTGAAGTCAGCTAGAACTGAGAGTGCTTAAATCATCCTTGGATTGTGTGAACCTCCAGGAAGAGAGAAAGAACGCCCCAAAGAATGAAGAGTAGGAACTTAACAGTCCTACTAGACCAGATCGAAGATTGTGTACACTGTTTCCAACAATGACCAACCAAAGGATTCTGGGAAGCTCACAAGCAGTGCACAATAATAATGAACCTCCCCTGGCATCTTCCAGGACATGGAGGGTGCATTTAGCAACTGTGGCTGCTGATATGCCTATCCACCATAAATGTATGCATTTTGTTATTAATAAAGTGCCATTTAACTCCTGTTCTTTTCTGCTGCTACTGACTAACATCTGGAACTATGTTATAGGCTTGCCCTACATTCTACTTTAAGTGAATTTACAATTATTCAATCCAAACTTTACAACAGGTGATTTTTAGTTCTTACAGTAATTTGCATAGTTTTGAGAGGTGGGGAAAGGAATGACAATGGCTTTTAATTGGCTCCTAGCAGCCAGTTATCCTTAATCACAAGTGGCCAGATACTTTGTATCTTCCTCTCCCCTTTCTGTCAGAGTTTTCTGGATTAGACAAAATAACCAATGTATATTATACAGCCTGTGAGATGGAGAAGCTATTCCTCTATGGAGAAAAACATTTAAGTGTATGGATTCCTCAAAGACAATTATTATATCAGATACATTTACTTCCACTGAACAAACTTGTTATTTCTGTGTTGCATTTGGGAAAGTAAGAATTCCAGTTACTTAAACGGCTATGAATTTAATATGCAGATCTAGTAGTATCTTGTGCTCAATGCCAAGGAGAATATCAACGACTGGGCTGTCTGAATTTTTGATGGACTTGATGCACATACATTTAATTACCAAGTGGAAAAGCCAACTTTCTTACAGCTACCACCCGGACTCCTAGTACTTAGTTTCAAACCCAGCTGTGCTTCTGATGACAATGTCAATTTTTTAAAGTAAATTTGTTTAAAGCCTTTCTTTCTTCTGTTCGGGTTCCAGAACTTGCCTGAATCTCAGGCCATTTAGTTGCTTTTATACAGACATATTTGTGTGTATGCAAGGTACTCTCAAGTTGCAGCCAACTCATGGCCACCCTGAAGGATTATCAAAGCAAGAGACATTCAGACATGCTTTGCCATTGCCTGCCTCTGCATAGTAACCCCTGTATTCCTTGGTGATCTCCGACCCAAGCACAAATCAGGGCCAACCCTGCTCAGCTTCCAAGATCGAACCAGCTTGGGGCATCCAGGTCAGGGCACGTATGTATTTATATACATACATATATCATACATGCACACTTACTACTCACGCACATGCATTTTTCTGCTACTGACTCAATTCTGCGAGGATCCAGAGCCTGCTCGAATAGGGCACCATTTATAATGCAGCCCTGTCCACAGTTACTCCAACGTCAGCCCACTGCAATCAACAACCGTGGACTGGTGCAATCCTTCACAAGACTGCACTGCTTGCTAGCTTTATACAAATCACACATACACACGTGGCTGCACACGCATAAAGACACACACAGTACACTTTTGTGGCCACTGCTTGTATTCTGTTAAGATCCGGAGCCTGCTTGAGTGTAGCGCCATTCAGCTCCCTTTATATTTTCATACACACATCATAACGATCAGCATGAACACATATAACGAATGCCCGCGGGCGCCCAGGAAAGAAGCAGGATGGTCGCAGAGAGAGTCCACTCGGGGTGCTAACTGGGGGGTGGAGGGTGGGCTGCACCATGCGGCCAGAGAGGCGTCCCACAGAGAAAGAGGGAGGGAGAGAATAAGGGGCAGCTGACCCCGGGGGGGGGGGAGCGGGGGAAGGGAGGGTCCGTGAGGAAGCAATATCGCCGGGGAGGGGGCAGGGAGGGAGCGGAGGGCGCGCGGGCTCCCGGCGCCCCCATCGCCGCGCCCGCCGTTACCTGGCAACAGGAGAGGCCTGGGTCAGTGTCGCCTCCCCGCCCCCCCCAGCCCACACGGCGCGTCTCGCCCAGGCTGCAGCTCCTGCCCCACCGCGGTCCCGGATCCTCCTCACAGGGCTGCCATTACCCAGCCGCCACGGCTGCCCGTTGAGCCCCGCCCACTGCCTTCCCAGGAGCTCAGCGCGGGCGGAAAGGAGAGGGCGCGTCCATTCACCTCCCTCGACCCCCGCGCGGCCGAAATTCAGGGCGACCTCCGCCCCGGTTTGCCAGAGCTTCAGGCTCTCCGTCCGGCTAACCGGCCGCGGCGCAGACTCCACGGCTGCTACGAAACTTGCCCATAACGTCATTTCTGATCTCCCTCCCCTCAAAGGAGAGACGGGAGTTGGTATCGTCCGGGCGACGGCAAGCGCCGAGGGCCTAGACCAGCTCATCGCTTCCATTCGCTCGGAAATAAATAAATAACTCAATGGATGAGGCTTCTGATAGCCAAAGAGCGGCGCGCCCGCCCGCGTTGCTTCCTCCGCCCGTGTCTTCCTACTTTACGCATGCCTAGCGGGTATGCTGTCTCAACGCCGGGATGTGTGCGTTGCGTTTGTTCTGGCGTCAAACTCACTCCGTCGTCTTTTCTTTGCGGCTTTGTGCTAGGTTGCAACTGACAGTGAAACAAAGAATTAAGATTCTGATTGTCTAAAGACGCTTGCCTGTCCTCTGAGGGCAGTAGCAGGAGAGAGATGGCCGAGGGGGAATATCCGTCTGTAGTCTTGCATTTGCTAACAGAAGAACGGTGTGTGTGTAAAGGCTTGAGGTATGAGGGGAAATTGACATTGCAGGTGCTCTGGGGTGCTTGCCCTTGGTATCCCCAGGCTCAAACGTCATTGGAAAGGTGTTTTTAGTTGTTTAACTTCTGTCCCACATCATGGACTCTTGAGTAGACGGACAGCCAGTATGGAGTCAAAGAGGCAGAAAAGGCATGGGTTCACACCAGGCCCATAGCCAGGATTTTTAAAGTCAGGGGGCATTTAAATTTCTTAGGGGGCACTGGCTAATCGAATTAAAGGAATACCTGGCTCAAATGCAGAGTTTGTAGGATGGACTGCACCACATGAACACACACAAAGCTCCCTTTTACTGCGTAAGACTTCTGGTGTACCAAAGTCAGTACTGCCTCGGCTAACCGGCAAGGACTGTCCAGGCTCCCAGGGAGAGGTCTTTCGCATCCCCCGCCCTGATCTTTTAGAATGCCGACATCAGGGATTGAACCTGGAACTATCTGCATGGAAGAGATGCTCAGCCCCATCAGTCCCTGCTTCAGACTGTAGATGGAGGCTCATGGTTTTGTTGATCCCCTATGTTCTCTGCAAAGACAAATTCAGTACACCTAGCCAAGAAACTGGGTCAGACCTTTCTCCCTGCTGTGTTAATTTTTATATGCAAGGATTTTATTTGTGAGGAGCATTCAGAACTGGAATCTACCACCTGCAGTCTGAAAAAGCTCAGTTCATTCTACCACTTCAGCATTTTACCACATTCTCCAGCATGTGTCAACTAGGCCTAAACAGGAGAGGGCTTTTAAGTCTCCTCTTTGGGCCAGTGTTTTTCATCTTAACCTATTTCACATGTGTGCTGTGAGGATAAAATTAAGGGAGAACTGCCCTGAGCATTCTGGATGAAGGATTGGGTAAAATTAAACACATGGAATCTATTAATCTCCATAGCAGTCTTTATAATCTCTTAGAAGCTCAGCAGTGGACTTCTCTTCCACTAGAGATCCGAATCTGCATGATTTCTGGAAGTGGTTTAAGATATTTCTTGTTCAAGTTTGCTTTTGGTAACAAGAGATAAGGCAAAATGAACTGCAATCACTGTAATGGGGATTTTGTTACACCAAGGATTTTAGATGGGGTTAGCTATAAATAAATGCACCTAGGCAAGCTGTATTCCTTGACAGATCTCTTCAGTGGACAAGGTGGTTTACAATAGATTTTAAGATACAAAAATATACACAGTACTGAGCTGTGCTTCTGAGGGTCACAATTCTGGCAGATCAAAAAGAGAACAATAAAACAGGCCCCCTGGAGGGCACCAAACACTGTGCAGTTTAAAGCTGGCAAGCTTCAGGATGATAACCATTTTGTCTTTAACTTTCTAGTCAGATGAGGCATCAATTGGATTGATGGGAATATGTAATACAGGGTTCCTGCACAGTTTAATAATTATGCAGAATGGAGAAGGTTGATAGATGTGGTTTGTCATGCTGCATAGAAAGAAACGGCATCCCCTGAAACTTCTTTTATGTGACAGTTACTGTAAGAGATTGATTCTGATCTCCATGCCTAATAAATCTTCAGAGACTTATGTTGATCCTCAGTGTATTTATGCTGGAATGAGTCTCATATATTTCAAAAT
This sequence comes from Gekko japonicus, assembly GCF_001447785.1. Lineage (NCBI taxonomy): Eukaryota > Metazoa > Chordata > Lepidosauria > Squamata > Gekkonidae > Gekko > Gekko japonicus. The sequence continues at coordinate 151,490 of NW_015162026.1, read as the reverse complement.
TCTTGCTAGTGGAAAGAAGTTTAGGCATATATGGTGACTTAGTTGTGGTCTTGTTTTGCGATGCTATTTTTCCAAATTACCATTTAGGCAATGTGTACTTCAGAATATGTCAGTGGGCTTTATATATGGCTGCCAGATTCTAGGCAGCATGGGGGTTCCCCACTTATCTCAGCATAGGATGAGCAAAATACCCAGGTCTCTTCAGACCAGGAGCATACTGGCCCTATAAGTTAAAAGGGAAGTTCCTAGCAGGCTTCTGCTTAGGAGGGGTACCAGTATCTGCTTAGCTCAGCTTGCTTCTGACTATTTTAACATGTCAGTCTGCCCTGGGTCAGACCAAGTATCAATCACAATGGTTTTACACCACTAATTTTCACATGGTTTTGATATATATGCTGGGTTTGGGGTGGGGTGGGGTGGGCAGGAATTGTACTCAGATTATAAATGGTTTTGTTGGTGTTTTAAGGACTAACCATTCCAAAGCTGTATTAGTGTTTTGCAGCAAAAACAAATAGGAAGCTTGGGGCTCCTCTTAAAGATCAACAGTTTTATTTGGGCACAAGTTTTTGTGAACTGAACTCCTTTTGTCAGAGGCACGGAGTGAACATTTACTTGGTAGAAAAGATTATAATAAGAATTACAAATAGATTGGAGGAAGAATTTTTTTGTGAATCATGGTAGGCTATTCAGTTGTGACTCCCTGTCTAAAGAATGGGGAAATGTAGTTGTTACCACTCACAAGACAAATTACAAACAAATTTACTGTATAAGTTTTTCATGCCCATTTTATCAGATGCAAGCCTATAACTCTGGATCTACTTGGAAGTAGAAGGGCTGTACTAAGGAAAGTTACACCTTTCTAAATGCATTGAAGTCCATGGATTTAGAAAGGTATTGCTCTATTTAAGATTACACTAGAAGTCTTACATATTAGGATTTTAGTTTCAGAGGATTTGCAACATTACAGTAGAAGAGAGCAAGAGTCCAGTGGCACTTTAAAGACTAACAAAAGTTGTGGCAGGGTATGAGCTTTCATGAGTCATTGCTTACTTCTTCAGATAGCTAGAATGTGAGTCCATTTGCCCTATATATTGGAAAGTGGAGGATTTCAGATTACAAATGACATTGTTGTTGTTGTTCAGTCGCACAGTCGAGTCCGACTCTTCGCGACCCCATGGATCATCTCCCGCCAGGCCCTCCTGTCTTCCGCCGTCCTCTGAAGTTGGCTCAATTTCATGTTTGTTGCATCGATGACACTGTCTAACCATCTCATCCTTTGCCGTCCCCGTCTTCTTTGACCTTCAATCTTTCCCAGCATCAGGGTCTTCTCCAGGGAGTGCTCCCTTCTCATTTGGTGGCCAAATGACATTAGCAGGAAAATAACAATAGCAGGTGTGATTGGATTAGATGTGATATGCAAAGAGGTAGTAGCATAGAGAAATCAGCACTAGTAATGAGACAGGAAACCTAGATTCAATCAAGCAGTCTCTCACTCTTTCTCATCTCACTTTGAAATTCCTTTGTAAGAGAATTGCTTAGGTCAGCAACTGAATGTCCTAGAAGGGTAAAATGTTCCCCATCCACCCCATCATTTGGCATCTGAAATCACTCCACTTTCCAATATATAGCACAGATGTAGTCACATTCTAGCTGCATCTGAAGAAGTGAGCAGTGACTCACAAAAGCTCATACCCTACCACCAATTTTGTTAGTCTTTAAGGTGCTACGGGACTCTTATTGTTTTCTACTGCTACTGACAGACTAACATAGCTACCCATCTTCAGCTAGAATGTGAATCCATCTATCATTGGAGAGGAGTGATTTCAGATGCTGAATGACGATAGCAAGCTTGATTGAACTAGGTATGATAAGCAGAAGGGTAATAGATGTGGAGAAGTCAGCATTGGTAATGAGACAGGAAACTTAGGTCTTGACTCAGTCCAGAAGGATGCATTAACTTGAACTTCATTATCTGTTGCAATTCAGCATCATTCTAATCTTCCTTTGAAATTCCTTTGTAAGAGAATTGCTACTCTTAGGTAATTTCAAGGTATGAACTTTTGTGTGCAAGGCACAAATATTTGAAAAAGTGTCTTGCACACAAAAGCTCATACCTTGAATAAAACTTTGTTGGTCTTAAAGATGCTACTGGGCTCTAAATCTGTTCTACTCTTAGGTCAGCAACTGAACATCCTAGAAGGTTAAAATGTTCCCCCACTGTTTTTTTTTAAATTTTGTAGTTTCTAATGTCAGACTTATGTCCATTTGTTCTTTGTCCTAAGGACTGGTCTGTTTCTCCAGTGCAGAGAGCTTAGATTAACATGGTTACCCATCTTGGTCTGCAAGAGAACTGTTAGATTCCAGTTCAGTAGAACCTTAAAAGACCAAGGGGGTGGGGAGGGTGTCTGTCTGTCTGTGTCTCTCTCTGGTAGTCTGGCAGCCTCTAGTGGGGCTTGCATGTTCCAGAGAGGTGGTTTGCTATTGCCTGCCTCTGCATCCTACCCCTGGTATTCCTTGGAGGTCTCCCATCCAAATACTTGCCAGGGTCAGCCCTGTTTAGCTTCTGAGATCTGACAAGATCGGGCTTCCCTGGGCTATTCAGGTCAGGGCAGGGTATTATCTTTTGAGAGTAATTACTTTGGAGTAAACATCCCTAGGACTAGGTTGCATGCTAAATTTGACCTATGTACTTGAGGGGTGGTTACTGTGGAATATACCTGTCTAAGCCCGGCTCCGAACGTCTCATTAAAATCAACCCGGCCTAATACACAAATAAATAAACTGGGGGGGGGGGACCAGCGCAGAGGGAATGCGTCCGACTGCGAAGTCAACCGTTAAGGCTTCACTCCTCGGATTCTCTGGAGCAAGCTATAAGTGCCGAAAGGACCTTAGTTGGGATCCATTTAGGCCCCGCCGATTCCAACGATCCTTCTACACGGCAGTTGGAACCTGACGATGGAAGGATCGCGGCCGCCTCGCGCGAACCCGAATAGTAAACAGCACAACACACACACACACACACTCCAAAAGCTGCCCCGCCCCCTCCTGGGCTGGCCAATCAGGGCGGCGCGGCGGTTGGCGCGAGCTCCTGCCGTTGGGCCTAGCTGGGCGTGCCCCGAGGGAGGTCGGGAGGACAGAGGCTGGCTGCGGCTCCGCCCCCTCTTCCCTCATTCGCCCCCTCCCTCCCTCCTCCGCCCAGGTGAGTCGGGAAGCGGCCGCCATTTCCTCGGCACCTCCCGCGGTGACGGCGCAGCGGCATCACCGCTGACGTGGGGGCGACGCGCGGCTCTCGCCCGGCCCAATCCCTCCTCCCCCACCTACTTCCCCTGTGACGGGGGCGCCACGTACTTCGGTGAGTCGCAAGAGGGGGCGGGGACAAGACGGGAGTGCGCAAGTCGGCGAGGCTTTTTTCGCCCCCCTAGGGCAGTCGGAGGCGGCGGCGGCCGGGTAGGAGCGACGGGGGGAGGGGGTGCTGAGAGGGGAAGTGCGGCCCGGCTCGAGCACCCTGGGGCGTGGGTGGCACCGTCGTGCTCCTGAGACCGAGGACACCTGGGGCCCGGACCCGCCCCGTGTACGACTCCAGGGAAGCGGAAGTGCTCCTGAGCATGGACAGAGTGGCCTTTCCTTTCACCACTCTGCGCCCCCCTCTTCACATTGCTCTCCTGGAGGGACGCAGGGCTGCTTTATTATTTATATGTATGCATTTATTTATGTGGCTGCTTCCATTCAAAGCCTCTGCCCGGTAACGCCCGGCGGCTCTCCTTGGTAGAGGTTCGGCGATGCTCCTGTCGACGTTTTCTCAGTTGAGGCTTGCTCTTGAGTGCAGCGTGTGCAGATGGGGGTGGTGATGGGGGGTAATGGAGGTTGAGCCCTGGTTTAGGTTTGGTAAGAATAAAGAGCCACAGGTGCAGAGCGGCAGTCGCAAGGAAGACAGCAAGAGAGCATAGAAGAGGGGACTCTGTGTGGGTCTCAGAAGGTAGCTGTTGTGTTGATCGGCGGTAAAACAGTTACATTCGAGTCCAGTAGCGCCTTAAAGACCAACAGCACTTTCAGGGTATAAAGTAAGGTTGCCAGGTCCCCCTTGGCCACTGGGAGGGAGTAGGGTTGCCAGATCCAGGTTGCAAAACTCCTGGCGATTTGGGGGTGAAGCCTGGGGAGGACAGGGACCTCAGTGGGTGACAGTGCCACGGAGTCCACCCTCCACAGCATCAGTTTTTTCCAGGGGTACTGATCTCTCTAGTCTGGAGATGAGTTCTAAATCTAGGGGATCCCCAGGACCCACCTGGAGGCTTGCATCCCTACAAAGGGAGCTTTGACTCTCGAAACCTTATTCCCTGCAACTCTTGGTGGTCTCTTAACATGCTGCAGTGCTGTACAAAGATCAATCCGTGTGTCTTTAATCCGGCCTTTTTTGTCCAGAAATGTGGGCTCCCCCACAGGCTTTTGCCAGTAATAAAAAAAAAAGAATGGATGACTTTAATAATAAGGTGCTCGGAAAAAGGGTTCCTGGTGAGGTCTAGCATGATGGAAGGGCACTTGACTGCTTCTTCCTGTGGCCTTTCCAGTGTTAGTTGAGGGGAGATGCGAGCTCACTCCTGGATCCAGACATGGTAGACAAGCCCTGGGTCTAGATGTCTTTGTGAATACAGCAAACTGCGCCACAAGTGTGGTTCAGTATCAGGTGTTATCTGGGAATGCAGGGTGTATGCTGTGGCTTTGCTGCAAGTTATGGTATCAAAGCCTCAAATTATAACAGAATGGAGTGGGAAATAGGAGGTGGGATGATAAATGATATAAGATTTGTGTGCAGAGTATTTATAAAACACAAACTCATGGTTACAGTCCTCTAAAGGTTCTCCAGACACAGGGAGAACTGATTGCTCAACAGCCGTCTTTGTTTGCAGAAGGCATTTCTGATGCAGTTCTAGGCATGTCTACTCAGATGTAAGTGCTGCAGCGTTCAGTTGGCTTGCTCCTGCATAAGTGTGATTGCAGCCTTAATCTCAAATGACTGTTTTTCTGGCAGTTTAATAAAAAAGTCACTGTCAATAAAATTGATCGCATGTTTGCTTTAGTGTGGTTACTTTCATTCAAACAGTGCTATCCATGGGGTGTTAAAGGGGTGCTGCCCTCCTTGCTCACTTCTTGTAATAATGAAGCTTTTCTCCTTTTCTTATTCTGTACAATCCATCATTAAAGAGCCAGTTTGGTGTAGTGGTTAAGTGGGCGGACTCTAACCTGGAAGAACCAGGTTTGATTCCCCACTCCTCCACTTGCACCTGCTGGATGACCTTGGGCAAGCCATAGTTCTGGCACAGCTGTTCTTGAAAAAGAGCAGTTTCTGTCAGAGTTCTCTCAGCCCCACCTACCTCACAGGGTGTCTGTTGTGGGGAGGGGAAGGGAAAGGAGTTTGTAAGCTGCTCTGTGACTCCAACTGAAGGGTGGGGTGTAAATCCAATCTCCTCCTCCTCCTTTCTGCAATAAAAATAAAAATCCAGAAGTGAGCTTTCAAGTTACACAGAACTCTCTTTTTAGATTTTAGTAGTATTTCTAGAGAATTGACATAGATTCAGGAGGGCAGCTGTGTTGGTCTGAAGCAACAGAACAAAGTTTGAGTCCAGTGGCACCTTTGAGACCAGCAAAGTTTTATTTAACGTATAAGCTTTTGTGTGCAAGGACACTTCTTCAGATAGAGTGAAACAGAATTTCCTCAACCATTACATCCAAGAAGAGAGAGGGTGGGGGTGGGGTTAGTTGCCAGGAAGGGCCAATTTAGAGTCAAGACAGACAAAAACTAAAATGGAAATTACCAATCCATACATATCGGTAGAGAATGAGCAGTAAATTATCATACAGCATAAGGAAGATGTTTAACCGATTCAAGGCTCAAACAGAGGTAATAAGCTCAGTTTATATGGTTACCATTTATTTGGGTTCAATTCTAGAGGAAAAACATTGAAGGAAATAAATATGTCAAAATTGGCGATTGATGTATCCTTAATTGTGGAATGCTGAGAGTAATTAATTGAGACCCTGCCATCCATCTCCTCTCAAGCATGGAGGAGACTTTACAGCATCTTCTTTGAAGTGGGGCGATTGGCTGTGCAGATTTATTTCTCTTGTCCCCAGACCAGAGAAATACATTCCAATGTCTACTATTATATTACATTACATTACAATCTACTATTATATTCCAAATAAGAGATAAAATAAAATGGCCCTTCTGGAGGATTGGTGAGTCTACAGATGTAAGAGCTGAAATAGGTTTGCATATGTAGTGAGATAAGAAACCAATATCCCTGTTAAGTCCTGGGGATTCCATTGTTCTGAGTGTTGTAATAACTTGCAATTCAGCAATTTCCATTTCTAGTCTGTTCCTGAGAATTTACACTAACTAGTACCTAAAGCATGTACTGCTCTCAAAGTCTAAAGTCTAGACACAAAGGTAGCAGCTATATTGCAGTGGTGAGTTCATAACAAGTGCCAGAATTCACTTGGAGGTGGGCTGATATTCCTTTGCTAGGGTTCTTCAAGGAGTGGAGTAGTATAACTATACAGCTGTCCTTGGTTCTCTCCTGGGTGACAGGAGCCAAGTTGTCTTTCCATTCATTTTTGTGACAATGGATAACTGAAGTGTTTGACAGCTGAGAATGTATAAGAACTCTGGCACTCTGTGCTCATGGTGGATACAGAATACATATCCTGGAAAAACAAGGGCCTTCAGCAGCTCTTTCTTCAATCTTATGCTATCTGGAAAAATTGGATACTAGAAGTACCATGATAAGAGCACACAGAGTGTTCTCACCTTTATATTTAGGTTTAATGTACCACAGTCTTCCAGCCCATTTTGATTTCCTGACAGTTCCATGCTACAGACTATTATGGTGGCTAGATTGAATGCTATTCCGTCAGGAGAGCTATTGGGACACTTAAATAAGATGCCTTACTCTGAGCAACTGTGCCAGTGTGGTTCTGGCCAAATAGACACCCTTCAACATTGTATATTTGACTGTGATTTGCTTAACGAAGCAAGAGATAGTTGGATAAAACCTTATATCCAGGACTGTAGGTGTAAATTCAATAGTTTCTTTTAGCGGGGGTGGATTTTAATATTACATTGGCAGTTGCCAAGTTCTCTCAGTTGATTAAGAATAAAAATTGTTAAACTTTATATAGGCACATGTATTAAAGAAAATTTCCTTTATTTGAGTTGCAAGTTTTTCCAGAGAACATTTCTAGTAAGATAAAAATTTCTGTGCTCTCTTAGCTATGTTATCTCCCTAGGACAGAAGTGTCAAACTTATTCGTTACAAGGGCCAGATCTGACATAAATGTTGCTTTGTGTGCCATAAAACATAATGCCAGGTACTGAAGATAGAAACTGTATAAAGGACAGCAGCTGGTAAGCTCCAAGTTGGTGTGTCCTCACTGCAAGGCCCCATGGGCTGGGAGGGGGGTGCAGAGGAAAACCTACATAGGTGGGCTGGAGAGGTAGCAATGCAGCACTGGGCAGATACTCCAACGATGCTTGACTGCTGCAGATGAGGTTCTGTAGGGCTGAAGCCACATTGGAGTGGCTCCCCCCACTCCCCCCAGCACCCTTGCACTAGTTGCTCACGGCCACATAAGAGCCCTGGACAGGCTGGTTCTGGCCCCTGGGTCTTATGTTTGACACCCCTGCCTTAGGGTCTGCATTATGGGTGTGTGTTTTTCTTGGTTAGAGTTTTATTAACTTAGAAAGTGAAATAACTGCTCTTTGGTACATTTTTCTATATTTAACAGCACATGACAAAATTGGTGTTACATGAATAAGTAATTATGGCACCCTAAGAAAAAGTTATGGAAGGATCATTTATTTTCTACAGATTGTGATTCATGCCTTTTTTCAGCCAAACTCACCCTAGGTGAAACAGTTATAGCTTATTCAGAGCAGGAACTTTGGTGTTTTCCAGATCATAATATACCTCTCCACATCACCTGTATCAAAGTAGCACAGAGTACTGTCATAATTTGAAGTGTATGAACTAAAGTGTTTATAAAATGCAGTAGCTCTGAATCTTGATTTCAAAGTTTTTGTGGGTTTGGACTGTCATAATGAGGAAGAACAGCTTTTCTTTAGTTGGTACAGATGTCTGAAGATGAAACTGTGCTTCAGGATTTGGTGGTGTTTCAATAAAATATAAACACAAGTAAAACCTAATTTGCAGAAGTTGGTACTTCTGGAATAAAGCCTTCTTTTAAGAGTTTGCTTTTTTCATTAAGTGACCAGCATGCCACTATGTGTTTTCAGTGTTTAGTTAAGCAGCTGGTTCTTTATTAAATATTTGCATCAAATTTTGGTTTCCACTGTATAAAACAAGGTTCTCTATGTATTCCGAAAGTGTATTTGTAAAGTACAAAGCTGTGTGTAGACTCAGATTGGGAAACTTTATCAAAATAAAGTTTCATTTTCCAAGTTTGAGGCTTCTGTGTCATAATCGTTCTAAATATGTGCTGTTTGTCATTATTCTGTGGTCATATACACAATTTACTATTTTATACACAATACACTTTTTTTTTCATGGAGGCTGCTTTTAAGTCTCACCCTCTTTGTCTCCACATTCCTGAATGTGTCCAGTCTACAGGGTGGACTGGTTGTCCCCGAGTAGCTTGCCAGGTGAGATAGCTTCCTTAGAATGAGTAAAAGCAATCTTGATGTAGTAGTTGTATTTTGTGCAATGGGTCCGATATTTGGGTCTTAATTTGGATTTACAGGAAATCACCAAATATTGCATGAAAGAGAAATTGTGTTTCTAATTGTGATTTTTCTATTTCTGGAAAGATCAGTAAATTCCATTTTGCTTTAACTATTTGCTTTGGGTAGATACAGATCTGAAGTGATGTGTCGGTAGCACCCACATCACACTTTAAATACCGTGCCCTTTGCTTGGTCAGGGGTCAGCAAGTTAAAATTTTAGGCAGAATTGCAGTCACCAGTACTGTCTTGTACAAAGAGAGCTTTGAAAACTGAGATTGATTGTATGTAGATGTCAGAAGCAATGCTCCCTCTAAGCTGTGGAGTCTTGTGAGCAAAAATTCTACTTTGTGAGCGACTGGCATTAAAATTGTGAGCCAGCGATATGTCTGCTGCATAACTTAGTTTGCTCTGGAGCCATCCTTCCTGAGCTAAGACAGAAATCTGTGAGCCGGAGGCTAAAAAACTCTGAGCTAGCTCACACTAACTCACCTTAGAGGGAACACTGGTCAGAAGTCAGTTTTTAATGCCTAGTATGGTACATAATTCTTACAAAGGGTTGTTGGTCCTTTTTTTTTCAGGAAGGTTCACCCAGTGTTTTACTGCTGAGCCACAAGGTTTGTAGTAGTTGTATGGGGTTTGCTAAACATGGGGGGTGTATTCAGTCAGCTTTTCCACTGATGAAAAAAGGATAAGGAAGCCCCTTTAATCTTCAGGAAGTCTGTGTTGGGGATCACGGGACCCGGATGGACAAAGGGTATGAGGGTGCGCTACAATAAAGAGTGGGACTGAATGAAAAAGTTGGTTGTTTCCATCCCATGAAGCTGTGAAGAATTGTGTTGAGTGGAGGGTTGGTCATTTGTCCACAGCTCCCAATTAACTGACAGTGCAATCCTGAACAGAGCTATTCCAGTCTGAATTGATCCATCTAAATGAGATTAGATTGGAGTAATTCTGCATAGGATTGCACTAGGAAACACCTGCTCTTAGCTTCTGGTACCTGCATAGTCATTTTTTTAAAGCATTAATTTGTTACAGGACCAAGAATAATTTAATCACTATTTTACAATGTATTTAAATTTGGTTCAGTATTAACAGATCAGCGAAAAGTGAGCATCTGGTCTTCTAAAAGCCGATAACAGTTTGCTCAGTGCTACTTAGGGAAAGGCTGAGTTTGTTTCCAGGGCATGCTTTCTTCTGTTCATCTGACAAAGCAAGCCTAGAAGATATGCCACAACGGTTGTCCATGTGCCCTACAGCATGTCTTGGAATCCGCTGCCATTCACAGGGCTTACTTGGGGTGCAGTTGTGGGGGCTGGGTGGTGGGAGGTCTTCAGCAGATATTTCAAAAGGGATCCTGAAAGGTAGAAAATTTTGAGAACTTCAGCCGTGAAGTATGGAAACTCCAAAAACTGAACTATGCCATGTGTGGCATTAGCACTGCATAGATTCCGCAGCCGCTGTGTGCCACATTGACGTCTTTAAAGCTCTTGTCATGTAATACCTTTCATTCAGAGCTATGACTTTGCTGTTTTGAAGCGCTAATGCGCCGTTCATATTTCTCAAATCTTTTGTGTGCGTGTTAGAATGAAGCCTCCCCCCCCCATAAAACTCTTCTCCATTCTCTAGTGAACCTTCTGTACTGTGTTTGTAACACTGTGGGTGTTGGTTGCCATGGTGGCAATTATGACATCACAAGCTGAACATCACTGAAAGGTTCACTCAGAGGGAGCGTGGTCTGAAGAAGGAGGAAGTCCTTTTATAAACACATCTGACATAATGAGCAAGTGTGGCAAAAAACAGCATGCAAGAATTAACATAAGGTAGTAATTGTACACTTAACCAATAATCAGATAATAGTTCTGCATTACTTCAGTGTATTCAGTTTTTCAGGAATAACGGTTCAGGTACTTGTTCTCCTATGGAATGTAACTAAGTACATAAAGTTTAGATCCTACAAGTTACTTTATGTTTAAATAAGATTATTGCTCCGTCAACTTGGACCAGTTCAACAGCCTGAATTTGACCTTTGCCGTGTTTGGAATTAGGCAGCAGATTTGCTTATTACTTGGGAGATGGGGTACCTTGAGAGGTTTTTTTTTTTTTTAACTAAATTGTAAGAGCAAGTCACCATGCCTGCATTCCTGACAGGCTGATTCCTTGTGTACTGGTCATCTGCATATGTATGTCTTCAACCTTTTTGTTGAGATAATGACAGCTCTGTGGCATGTTCATTGTTTTTTAAAGGTGTTTGGCAGACAGGAAATGCAACCTCTTTTTTCTTGGGGTGAACTAAATATACTACTGGATAGTTGTTTCAATCTATAAAACAAAACAGTAGGAGCCCTTCAGAGAGTTAAAGATTCAAATGACAAATTTACCAATGTGAATATGAACAGCCATGTAACTGTAGCTGTGTGCTGTGTTACAGAATATGGATAAAGTCTGGCTTAAAAGAATGAGTTTATGGGATTGGATCCAGCCATCTTTTCTGGTGGTGAAAAGGAAGGGGGGGTTTCGTTGGCCATCAAGAGAGGTTTATGCTGAAAATCTTGTAGCCTGCATTTACAGAAACTGTACTGCACAAGGGTTATGGTATGGAAGGGAACTGAGCATTACTGAGTGAAAAAGCTGGCTGAATCCAACACATGTTCTATAGAAACTCTTCATGGCACTGACAGTCCAGTGAGATAAGTAAAATGGGATGGACAGCTGGATGGGAACAATGATGAAGTGATAAAGGATGCTTTCTATTCCTTTTGCCATGTGTAACAGTGCTTAACAGAATACTTGGAAACCAAAGGAGCTAATACAAATTTGTGCAAGGAGGTACCTAAAGAAGTAAAATTTCAGTTACCTTACTCAGAAATGAAAGATTCGAGGCTGGGAGGTAATTGACTGGATCAGTAGGATCCAGGGTTGGCTTTTTCAGGAGCGGGACAACCACAGCCTTCATCAATCCCTCTGGATAGACCCCTGAACCCAGGGATTAACAGTGTCCACCAAGGGGCCCCAAATGCCTTTGCTACCAGCCTTCAACTGCCACGAACGACACGGATCTAGGAGGCATGTGGTTGGCCTAATAGCACCCAGAATCCTGTCAACGTTGGCTCGGGAAAGCCGATTGAAAGTTTCAGCAACTGTATCCAAAGACAGCAACGGGGCAAGACGTTTGCTGCAAAAAAGCTGGCAAAAACTTCAGAGCTAAGAGCCAATTTCTTAACGTTTTGATACTTCTCAGTAAAAGACGTTAACGATCCAATTTCCCTAAACAATTGCGCTGAGCAAGAGCTTGTGGATGTGATGGTGGCTGCAAAAAAACCCCTTCTTTGTAGCTTTCACTGCCATCTCACAGGCTTTCATAAATGTCCTATAAGATGTTCTTACCTCCTCATTATGAGTTTGCTGCCACACACCTAGCTGTCTCAGCTCCCGTTTCATTCCCCTGAGTTCCATTGTATACCAGGGGGACAATTTAGTGCAGGAGTGGGGAGGGCGTTGGGGGGCAATTTCATTGATGGCTTCAGAGAGATGGGAATTCCAATCCTCTATCAGCGCATCTAATGAGTCACCGGAGGGCATCAGATACTGCAGAGCATTCTGGAATCCCATTGGACCCATAAGTCTCCGTGGGCAAGCATTATTTCCCTTGTCGCTTTGATGGGGGGTGGGTTGGATATTAAAGCAAAGTGGTCTGGCCGTGGCACTCTTCCTTATCTACCAGATCCATATTTATCCCCATGCCAAAAATCAAGGCTAGCATGTGGCCTGCCTGATGTCTGGGAGAGTCCTAGTGCCGCCATGGATGACACCAGGTCCACAGCCTTCATGGAGTCCACAGCGTCAGCATGGTCATTGAAGTCCCTGAGAACTATCAGTTTCTGAAACTCCAAAGCCCAGCACGCTACCCACTCCAGCAGGCTTGGCAAGGCTGTCTGCTGGTGTGCTAGGTGAACGGTGCACCAAACAGACAGCCAGATTCTCCTCAGCATCCCAGACCAAGCCAACTCCAAAGCAACGAGTTTAAGTTACATGCAGAAAGGTATTGGCTGGATATTAGGAAAAACCTTTTCACAGAGTGGTTCAAAGGTGGAATCGGCTGCCTAGGGAGGTGGTTAGCTCCCCTTCACTGACAGCTTTCAAGAAGAGGCTGGACGAATATTTGTCAGAGATGCTTTAGGCTGGTCCTACATTGGGCAGGGGGTTGGACTAGATGGTCTGTATGGCCCCTTTCAACTCTATGATTCTATAATGCTCGCAATTGGAACGGGGAGTCCCCTAATGGTGAAATCCTCCTGGATGAGTATTGCCCACCCCTTCCCCTGCCCCACAGTTCGTGACTGATGAAGGACTGAAAAACCTGGAGGAGTTCGCTCTTTCAGGACGACTGTCTCACCCTCCTGAGTCCAGGTTTTGGTCACACACACCAGGTTGACCTTTGCAGTTATATAACTGCAGTGTCACAGTCTTATTATTGATAGACCTGGCATTGAACAGCAGCAGTGATGAAAGGAGAATATTTCTTCCCAGCCCTCTCACGTACATCTCTCGGGATGGGACAGAGGTTGGAAGGGAACTGAGCATAACTATACCCCGTTCTCCTTCCATCCCAAGACCTCTTCCCATCTCCCTAGTCCCCTGATCCCTGGGATCCCCAGCCCCGGCCTGGCATCCTTTGCACTGGCTATAGCCAGGGTTGCTAGCTTTGATTTTTGGCATGGGGATAGGTTCCCTCCTATCCCACCATACAATATTCGTTTACAGTTTAGTGCTAACAACATTTAATAAATTCATCAACAGTAAAACATCCTAGCACAACTAATTTAATGTATCTAAAGCCCTATTCTTTTTCTACCTATTCTACCTCTCTATAACTAATTACTCTTGTTATTCCTTCCCACCCTTCCAAACATTCTAACTACAACAAGCCCTCTTTATTATTGCACCTTCGTAATAAGTAATACAATTAGAAGCCCTCTGATTAGAATTGATAATTCAGGGGCAAATCATAG
>NW_015162026.1:136031-137670 GCF_001447785.1 Gekko japonicus | reverse complement strand
AATTCCCCCCCTCCCCCCCCCCGGCACCTGCTTTTCCACACCCAGAAGATGACAAAAAAAAAAAACACTCCAGGATGCCCGGCCAAACTGGCCTGGAGAAGTATTGCTTCCCGACCCCAAAGTGGCAATCGGCATTTCCCTGGGCATGTAAGAAAGAGCCACAAGAACTAAGCACTGAGGCAACCCTTCTTGCCCTCCCTCTCATGATCTGCCTAAGTTCAAATGGGGTCCCACTGGGCAGGCAGTTCTCTCTCTTGCTGTTCCTGGCCCAGATTGCCTGATCAGCAGTTTTGATTGCTTTTCTCCCAGTGCCACCCCTTTGTCTCTGCATGTGTGGGTATCTGTCATTTCAGACAGCATGTAGTCAAAGGATCAAGTGTGGCAATTGTTAGCATACATTCTTATCTCAATAGGACATATCTACGTGGCTTTGGTTTTGGTGTGCCTTTTCAGCAGGTACAGCCCAAAACTTGTGCCTTAGTGTCCTCTAGGATGTTGCAGTGGATTGTGGGGCACATGTCTTGGATTGTGCACTGCTTCACTGGTATTCCTAAAAATGATGCCACTCGAAAAGACTGCAGTAGTTGCTTGTACAGTAAAGCTGGGCCTTGCAGTTTAGAGGCTGGCTTCCTACAGTGAGCATGGCTTTGTGCCGAAGGACAAGGTTTACCATTTCTTTCCCAGGACACTTAGTGCCATCCTGGTTGGGTATGAGTCTGTCATTTACTTTGACATGACATGATGTACCCTTAGATATACTTGAGCTACCCGTGCAACTGCGTAATTCTGATCCTTGACTACACCCAGAACAATCCTCTTTATTTATTTTAAAAATCTGTTCAACTATATATAACTCAGGTAGTGTGCAAGCTAAAGCCAATATAATAAAATACACAATTTGCAGAAGGAATATCCCATAATTTAATCAAACATGCTGAAAGAAAAATAGGCTTGTTTTTCAAAAAATATTTTGTTGCCCGAAGTGATTAGAACAAGGAAAGAAAGAAAAGATCTCTGTGAGTGTCCTTAAGGAGAATTATTCCACAATTAGGTCACCTCCACTGGAAGTACTCTTTCTGAGAACCACAAGATCTTGCTCCTAAAAAAGGCACCTAAAGAAAAGTCTTGAACATAAGAGAAGCCAATCTTGGATCAGGCCAGTAGCCCATCCAGTCCAACACTCTGTCACACAGTGGCCAAAAATACCAGGTGCCATCAGGAGGTCCAGCAGTGGGGCCAGGACACTAGAAGCCTTCCCACTGTTGCTCCCCCCCAAGCAACAGGAATACAGAGCATCACTTGCCCCAGAGTCCCTATCTATGCCTTGTGGCTAATCGCCACCAATGGACCTCTGCTCCATATCTATATATCTAATAGTGAACTGGCCCCCTCTGTGCGAATCCTTAAATCTGGACATCGGGGGCACTTGGGGGGGAGGGAGAGGTTTGTGCACACATGGGGCAGTCCCCACGTGTGCACAAAAATCCTAAATGGTGACAAAAATTTCGGGGGATGTTTAAATCCCCCCAAAAGTGCCAGAGCGTTCCGTGCGCATGTGCACGGAACGCTCTGCGACCGAGGCTGCCGCCGCCGCTTGGAAGGGAAGCGGCGAGCCGGGAGGGGGGGTCAGAGCGGCCCT
>NW_015162026.1:107676-135207 GCF_001447785.1 Gekko japonicus | reverse complement strand
CCCTCCACTGAGAAAATTTCCCATTTATACTCACACTCTGTTTCCTATTAATTAGCCATTTTTTGATCCACAAAAGGACTTGCCCTATTATCCCGGGATTTTTGAGCTTACTTAGGAGCCTTTGATGAGGAATTTTATCAAAAGCTTTCTGGAAGTCAAGGTAAACAATATCTATTGGGTCCCCCTTGTCCACATGTTTGTTCACCCCCTCAAAGAACACTAACAGGTTAGTGAGACATAATCGTCCCTTACAGAACCCATGCTGAGTCTGCCTCAATAGTTTTTGTTCATCAATGTGCTTACTAATTCTTTCCTTAATAACAGTTTCCACTAATTTACCCAGTATCGATGTCAGACTGACTGACCTGTAATTTCCCAGATCTCCTCTGGAACCATTTTCTGTAGAGTGTAAAGCAGGGGAAGGATATTCTTACGGGTGTAGGTGGCTTGTGTACTTTATGTAGCAGAATCGTTGATACAAGACAGAACATTAAGGTTGTCTTAAAAGATGTGAATCGGTTCATGTGCTGTCTATGCGTTTTTCTCCCTTGTCTTAATTTCAGGCAAATGACCATGGAAGCAGGGGACTCGCAACAAGATGGCAGTGCAGCAGATTCTGTGGCAGAGAGTGATTCTGCTAATATACAGTCTCTGTCTGGCCAAAGTCAGATTTCTGCTCTAGCTCAGGTAACTTTAAATGCAATATTTATTTTTAAACTAACAGTGAGGTACTGTCGGTAAATTAAACAATTTAATCGGTCTCTACACTCTCAGTCCTGATTCACATTTTCACGCTATGGTGAAGGACAGAATATTGGCTCAAAGATATTATCCTGGATGAGTGTTGGCTCATTATTTAAAGGCCTGTTTTACAGTCTTTATTTGGAGCCTCACCCTGTAGTTAATTTTTTTTGGGGGGGTGTTTGTGGGTATTTTTGTGTGCGTGTGCGCATTTATGTGGTTATGTGCTTGCATGCCTGGAAGTCATGGCAACTTCTGGTGATCCCTACTGCGGACTTGGATGTTTTTCAGAGAGGTGGCTTGATAGTCTGCCTCTGCATCCCGAGCCCTGGTATTCCTTGGAAGTCTTGCCAGAGTCAGCCCTGCTTAGCTTCCGAGATCTGATGAAATCGGGCTTGCCTGAGCTATCTGGGTCAGGGCTTCCTGTAGTGAGTTATTTATAACCTGCCTGGCCCTGCAAAGATATTTTACTTATGTGTGTGCAACACAGTTTAGACCCTTAGGGCCAAAACACGTCTGGCTTAGTGATTGTATATTTTTATGTGAAAACATTGTTGACATCTTGTCATCACTGTACGTGCAATTGTAATAGGTTGCTGTATATGACATTTTTATTTTTCATGTATTTATGTTGTTTTTAATCTTTATCTGGTGCACTCTGCAATAAATATTTATATTTTGTCGAAGGCTTTCATGGCTGGAGTTCATTAGTTGCTGTAGATTTTCCGAGTTGTGTGGCTGTGGTTTTCGCATTGTAGAACCTGATGTTTCACCAGTAACTGTGACAGCATCCTCAGAGGTATAACACAGAAAGATGGAGCACTCTCTGTGTCAAGGTGAGGAGAAAATGGTAGGCAGGTAATTTATATCTACTCCAGAAGGTGGGGTGGGGCTGAGTCATTATCTTGTAGGAGTTCCCCAGGCTATGAACATGCTAATGGAGAATCTGCACCCCACAAACCGACAGTCTGGCTCCGGTACGCAGATGATACCTTTATCATTTGGAGCCATGGAGAAGTAGAATTGATGGAGTTTTTAGACCACCTCAACAACATCCACCCCAACATACAATTCACCATGGGAAAAGAAGTCAAGGGTAAACTCCCATTTCTAGATATCATGGTCATCCGGAAAACTAACCTTCAATTAGGTCACATGGTCTACAGAAAACCAACTCACACTGACCGTTATTTACACAAAAACACCAATCACCACCCTTGGCACAAAAGAGGCATAATCAAAACATTAGTAGACCGTGCAAGACGGATATATGAACTGCACTTTCTCAATGACGAACTAAATCATCTAGATCATGCACTTCAAGCAAATGGCTACTCCAAGAATGAAATCAGAAGAGCGATTAAACCAAAGGTAAAACAAACAACTGAGAAAAAACAGCCTTCCACAGGAAAAGTGTTTTTGCCATATATCAAAAGAATCACTGATCAGATGGGAAAACTTATGAAAAAACAGACAGCCTACAAACAGTATTCAGACCCACCAGAAAAATACAACAGATGCTATGATTGGCAAAAGACAGAAGAGACCACCTCGCTTCTGCAGGAGTGTACTGCATACCATGCAGTTGTGGACAAGTTTACATCGGGACCACACAGCGTAGCATTCAGACAAGAATAAAAGAACATGAAAGACACTGCAGACTTGGCCAACCTGAAAAATCAGCAGTGGCTGAACATAGCCTAACTCAAACAGGACACAGTATTTTGTTCCAAGACATTGAAAAGCTGGACAACACTTCCAGTTACCATGTCAGATTACACAGGGAAGCCATTGAAATTCATAAACATAAACACAGTTTCAACAGGAAAGAAGAGCGTTTAAAAATAAATAGGGCATGGTTTCCTGTCCTGAAAAACACAGAAGGCCCTACATCTGACAATAGCACTACAGATAAGATTAGAATTTCAACAGACTATCCACATACAAAAGAACCTCCTCAGGAAACAGGAAACCTCCTCAGGAAACAATCCATATACAAAAGAACCTTCTCAGGAAAGCGCCTCCATTAGCATGTTCATAGCCTGGGGAACTCCCACAAGACAATGACTCAGCCCTACTCCACCTTCTGGAGTAGATATAAATTACCTGCCTACCATTTTCTTCTCACCTTGACACAGAGAGTACTCCATCTTTCTGTGTTATACCTCTGAGGATGCCAGTCACAGTTACTGGCAAAAAGTCAGGTTCTACAATGCCAAGACCACGGCCACACAACTTGGAAAATCTACAGCAACTAAATATTTATATTATTTTTTCATATTTTTGATACTCAACCTTTTGAGTATCTAACTTGATTTTCAGGTTGGGTTTGTTTCCATTTTGTGGTATCTTCAAATCCTCACTCTGCCATGGAGGCTTGCTGGGTGACCTTGGGCTAGTCTGTCTGTCTCTCAGACTAATTTACCTCACAGGTTGGTTGTGAAGATGAAATGGAGAAGGGAAGGATGTTATAAGCTACTTTGGGTCCCCATTGGGGAGAAAAATGTGTTATAAATGAAGTTAAACATATCAATGTTGTAACCACTATACGACTCTAGCTTAGTGCTGGCCTGCAAACTTAAATGCAGTAGGCCAGTAATGTGTAATGGAAAAAGGGGTATGGGACTTGTATCACACAAACCTGGGTTCAGAATTTCATTTAGCTGTGAGCTTGAGCCACTCATGTTGTGTAGCCTAACTTTACATCACAGTTGCTTGGAGAACAAAATGAGATAATCGAATGTACGTAGCCCTGAGCTTCTTGGAGTGTGTGGGAGGCATATATGAATAATTCAGAGAAATTAACATTATTCTATTCAGATCTCTTGTGATGCAGCACAAAATTGACACAGAAAGTGACAAGGCTATAGTATCGTACTGCCTATGTCAGACTCTTAGTGAAGAGTTGACTGTGCTGCCCTGCAAAAAACCGACAGAGAGAGTTTGTAAGGTGCAAAACCCACTTTTGCTTCACTTTTGAGTTGCTTAGAAACTAGCTAATTCTGCAGTGTCAAATAATCAACTGTTATGCAAACTATTTATAATCCCTTCTGATGGCCATAATTCTATCTGACGATTATACATAATGTGATGGTTTATGAGTTGTCTGTTTAACTGGCTGGTTGAAAATCAGAAACCATGAAATCCACAATTCAGTCATTACCTAGGCAGGTGAAAGTCTGCAGGTCTGTTTGCCGTTCTTAGCATTAGGAAAGATTTATTCCACTGGAGCCTTCATTGCTAGAATCTATTCATTTTCTTAAAAAAAAAAAAAACAGAAATAGAAAAATTGAGTTGAGTGGTTCACCATTTGGCATTCATTTGTACAGTCATGTACCAGCATACTGATATCCCAGTGTCTTGGTAGCCAATAATGTAAATAGGTAGTGTGGCGGCTGTGGGGTGAGAGAGAAAGAGGGGGAGGACTCTGAGGATGATAGTCCAAAGGGGAATAATGGGGAATCAACCCTCTTTGCAGTCTAAGAGAAGAAGAAGAGATTGGATTTATACCCTGCCCTTCACTTGGAGTCTCAGAGTGGTTTACAAACTCCTTTCCCCTCCCTACAACAGACACCCTGTGAGGTAGGTGGGGCTGAGAGAGCTCTGAGAGAACTGTGCTGGAGAGAACAGCTCTGACAGAACTATGGCTTGCCCAAGGTCATCCAGCAGTTGCAGGTGGAGGAGTGGGGAATCAAACCCAGTTCTCCCAGATTAGAGTCCACACACTTAACCACTGCACCAAAGTGGCAGAGACATGTCAGCTAATGCAGCAGCAGGGAAACCAAGAGAAATATGCAGTGTGTGACAGATTCTGGTTCCAGTTATAGGACAAGAGGCTTGATTCAAAAACAGAAGGTTATTTTCTTTCCAGAGTTAGCAGAAGGGGCAGGGATAAGGTGGCCACTCAAGTGTGCTACCTGATTGTCCAAAGAAGGTATATTTCCAGGCAGGAGAGGTATGTCTGGAGGCAGTCTTGGTTACCTTATTGCTGTGGCAATTCAAACAGTCCACAATGAAGGCAGTTCGAACAGTCCACATTACGTTATAGTAGGAATAATTGGTCTTATTTGTGGGAAATACAGGTGGTGTACAATTCTTTCTTTGGAAGAAATCTAATGCAGCAGGCTTCTTTGAGGCTGTGATTAATGGCTAATTACCTAGTAGTGGGCAAGGCTCAACTATTAGCTGATACAACTGTTTTCTTCAGTCAGGTGTGATGAAATTAGGCACACTCCTATCCTTTCTGTGGGCTTTACTGTATTTGTTGTGGTAGTGGGGCAGAAACTCTGTTTCTTGGCCTCAAGTGACTTGCAGAAAGAGGCTGGTACCTCATCAAGGGGGCGGGGGAGAGACACAGTAAAAGGGAAACTTGGTGGCAACACATTTTTTTCCTTCAGTTTTTTCCAGAAGGGTTTTTAATAATAATAATAATAATAACAATAATAATAATAATAATAAATACTTTATTGTCATTGTACATAGTACAATGAAATTAAAGATGCAATCTTCTCCTCCACAAGCATTCATTCTTTGGTATTCACCAAAACTCTGGAGGTATGAAACACTTGGGTACTTATCTCTGTTTTTGAGAAATCTTGGGAGCTAGTAATACTGGATAAGAACCGACTAAGTAGCACTAGGCAAACCACTCTCAGACGGTGTTCCCAATTGGCTATAAAGGCAGGGGAAAAAAACATTATTATTATCATTAACGATCTACAATCTGTGCTGGACAATGATACTCCTGTCTCACAGGCATTAGGAGGCAAACCTTTTCTTGCCCACAGACAGCTTCCTAACCTTCAGCAACTTCTCACCCACAACAGTGCCCTTCCAGACATGAACATGGACTCTGGAACCAAAGCCTCCAACAAATCAAGGTGTCATCTTTGTCCCCATATTCACTCTGACAACACAATCACTGGACCTAAGCCATCAGCCATGCCATCTCAGGTTCATTCACTTGTTCAGTGTCCACTGTTATATATATGCCATCAAATGTCTGCAGTGCCTTTCCATGCCCTACATCAGACAAACAGGTCAGTCCCTACACAAAAGAATAAATGGACATAAATCTGACAGTAAAAACCACAACACTCAAAAAAACAGTGGGAGAACATGGTAATCTTCCAGGTCATTCTGTTGCTGACCTAAGACTGACAGTCCTCAAGCAGAGAAGCTTCAAGGTGAGACAATAACATGAGATTGCTGAACTTGAGTTTATTCACAGGTTCAGACCAATGGACCTCCCAGGGCTGAATGTGAGGACAGAGGATTCTTATCTCACTATAGATGCTAATTTTCTGCCCCCAAAGCATTTCTCCTCTGCTCAAGCTGATTACAATGTGCGTTGTACCTCTGCATCCTGCGTTCCTTCTTTGCAACACCCCACCCACCTTCTTACTGGGATAGAAGAACTACGGGATCTCCATTCTGACTCATATCCGATCAAGGGAGTTTTGACTCTTGAAAGCTTATACCCCGAATACCCTGTTGGTCTGGAAGGTGCTATTGTACTCTTATCCAGCTGTTCGACTGCAAACCAACATGGTTACCCTCTGAAACTTCATTAGTTTCTCTGGGTCCTCAAAAGTGTTTTATAAATATTGCTGCTACTGTTATTCTTTGAGAGTATGCCATGCAACCTTTGGGTTTTGTCTGCTTCCTGGTCTTAAAACAAACACCTTAGGAGCTGGGTCTGACGTATTTCTAAATGCATTCTTTGTCTGTTGAATAAAACAGCTTTGAATGTTAAGCACCAACCAGACTGGAATCCTGAACATATCCTGCCAGAGAGACAGAATACCCATTTATCTGAAACAAACTGGTCCTGACCCAGGCTGCCCCTGTGCGTCTGACCATTTCTGGCATTACTCTGTGCAGAGCTATAAAACTTGGCTTCCCAGGTGGCTGAATTGTTCTGCAGATTGTCTGCTTCTAGTAACTGAGAGTCTGCACAAGCATTCAAAGTGCCAGCCTCGTAGCCGATTCCCCTCCTCACTGACGTCAGCCTTGCCAGAACTGCTGCAATCAGTCCATGAGTAATCTAGCAAACATCCACGAATGTGGGAATGCTCTGGTGATTTAGGGACTAAGAAATAGTGCGGTGTTACAATATAGCAGTTTTAAAAGGTGAGAAAACAAACCCATCCCTCTAAGTCTTTGTTTTTAGTTTAAACAGTGTAAAGATAAATAAAGAGTATTCTTCTTTCCTACAAGAGCAACGGACAGTGGCAAAAAAACCCCCAGGGCCTGGTGGAGATTCCTTTCGGGTGCTAAAATATTATCATAGAGGATTTTTAGTCCTAAGTAGCTGTAAGTATGGATTTATATTAGAAGAGAAGGGCCTTCTAATTTATATTAGAAGAGAAGGGCGATGTGAACTTGCTCTTTGTGTATGTCCTGACTTCTAGATATAGTCTTCCTTCTATTGGCCACATTGGTGTGGCCTTGTTTCACCGTGCTCCTCTTAATGTAGGTGACACAACATATTGCATTAATCATTGTTACAGCTGGTCCAACTGAGCATGTCACATAGGCTTGCCAACCTCCAGGTGGTGCCTGGAGTTCTACCAGAATTACAGGTGATCTGTAGTATGGAGATTGGTTCCCCTGGATAAAATAGCAGCTTTGGTGGGCAGACTCTGGAATTACAAACCTATTGAGCTCTCTGCCTTCCCTAGGAATTTCGAAACCCAGAGTTGGCAACTCTATATAACCAGTCAAAGGTGGCTCTTAAGGATAGTGAGTCTCCCCCTCTCCTCAGTATTACCCACTAGGGTTGACAACTTCCAGGTGGTGGCTGGAGAGCTCTTGAGATGACAACTGATTTCCAGGTGACACCTGGGAAAAAAATGTTCACTTTGGAAGGTGGACTCTATGGCATTATAATGCATTGAAGTCCCTCCCCTAACCTGCCCTCCTCAGGCTCCACCCCCCAAATCTCCGGACGTTTCACAATCTGGAGCTGCCACCCCTACCATTACCTCTTTGGGTACCCCAGCCAGCATTCAATCACAGTATGTTAAGCTCCTATACCATTGATCAGCATTTCAGAAAGCTTGCTGGAGGCTGAATAAGCTTAATTCACTCATTCTTAGCCTCCATCCCAGAAAGAAGCAGAAGCCACTGCAGCTGGAATGGGGCCAGACAGGCCTTGTAGCTGCCTCTGCCAGGCCCAGAACAAGGCTGGGCAGAGTCCATCCTCTTGCAAGGGGGGCAGTGCAGAGGTCTTCCCTCCCCCCAGTGTTGTACCTCTGGAGGTTTGAGCTGGTACTGACTTCCCCTGGTATCTAAAGAGGAAACTAGCCTGTCATGCTATTAGGCCTAATCCAGTAATAGTCATAAGAGGAGCCCAGCTCTGTGCCCTTGAATAAAGAGGTAAATATATATATATACACAATGTTAAGGAAGACGTGAACCATTTCAAGGGCTTTTAGGAGGTCAAATGTGACAGAGGAGAGCAAGTACTCAGCAATTCGACTAGACACACCCTCCAACAGAAGCGGGCCTTATTTGGAAAGACCAGTAAGAGAATGCTGTTGCCTCCAAACGAGGTTGGACCATACATGATGATTATATTGTAGAAAAACTAGAAGTGTTTGATAACTTAGTATTTGATAATGGTCATTGTCAGATGAAGAAAGGAATAACATTAATAACATGGTTTGCCTTGTTTCTGTAAAGTTTAATAGAAAAATCCTTGCTCACCTAGTAATGGTCTCTCCCATCCTGTGCTCCCCCCTCCCCAAAAAAAACCCTCATTTTTTCTAGTGTTGCCTTGGCCACTGGCTTTCACTCTGCCAGGACAGGTTTACATTGTAATTGAACTCTGAAGTTTCTGGCTGGCCTCAGGCAAGTTGCTAGTTCTGAAGCTTCTGTCCCTCTGTCTATTAAATGAGAAGTGTAAGGGAGAAATCCTAAAGATACTCAGAAGTAAGTCCCATTTTCTTCAATGGGGCTTGTTCCCAGGAAATCATTCTTAGGACTGCAGGCTAAGGCACAGTTATTTCTGGAATGGGGCGCAAAGGGGAAGGAGTGAAAGATTATCACGGACAATTAATATGTATGAATGAGTGTGCTGTACCACTATCGTTGAAGTTTTATCTCTGAATAAAAAGAACAATGAGTATCTCTAGGGTCAAAGTTAGGGACTTCTTCCTATTACACTATCTGTGACTGAATATTCATTTGCGTTAAGGGTGCTGATGTGGGAATGTATTTCTGTAAATCACATGTTACTGTGATCTCAGGTGTGAGCTAATAAGTTGTCACTATTTTATTCCTGTCATGTTGGAACTGTTGTTCAGTTGATTTCAAACCATACTAGATAAAGCAAGATCTGACAATTCTCAAGACCTCAGTAATCTCATATGAATGAGTGTGCTGTACCACTATCGTTGAAGTAGGCAAGCCATCTCTGAATAAAAAGAACAATGAGTATCTCTAGGGTCAAAGTTAGGGACTTCTTCCTATTACACTATCTGTGACTGAATATTCATTTGCGTTAAGGGTGCTGATGTGGGAATGTATTTCTGTAAATCACATGTTACTGTGATCTCAGGTGTGAGCTAATAAGTTGTCACTATTTTATTCCTGTCATGTTGGAACTGTTGTTCAGTTGATTTCAAACCATACTAGATAAAGCAAGATCTGACAATTCTCAAGACCTCAGTAATCTCATAGAACAGGAATGTAATATAGAACTGGGAGCTTGAACAAACCGGTATGAATTGTTACTCATTTCTTTTGTGAAACGTGTTCCTTACCAACATATTTTTAGAAAACACCTGCATTTTTTAACTTGGGAAGACGTAGACATCTTTGTGAGATACTGAGATGTTTGGGGGCATTCTTAACCCAAAAAAAAGGAGGCCTTTTCAGTTTTGTTTGAAAAGTGTTGTAAAAAGCATGTGTCAATGACGGATGTTCTGTTATTAACAGGGAAGCACAGTTACAGTGAAATGCCCAAATCAATTCACAGTGTAAGCTATGATCTTTTATTCTATTAGAAAACACCAAATTTCCTGGTCCAGTCATTTATATTGACTTCCAAATGCTTATGTTAGCTTACTTCATTGTGATCTCTCCACTACCAGGTATCGGTAGCTGGATCAACAACTGGAAGAGGATCTCCCTCAGTAACTGTAGTGCAGTTGCCTTCTGGTCAAACAGTCCATGTGCAGGGAGTGATTCAAGCCACCCAGCCTTCAGTCATTCAGTCACCACAGTTGCAATCTGTTCAGGTTAGTCATCTCTTCCATATCTTACTCCAGGCTTTGCTTAACCTTCACGGCATCTTGGGCTTCTCATCATTGTCCCAGCTGTGGACAAAAGAATCTCTTGTACTTAAATGTCAAGGGTTGGTTGTTGCCAGACTAATATTTTGCTTGTTGGCAGTAGGAGGAATATATTAATATCTTGTGTTTACTTCTTTGATTGTGTCAAGGCACATTGTGTAGGCACATAAATAGTATAAATATAGCTTTTTTGGGCTGTCCTTTTCCCATGTGTTCCACTTTTTTCTTCTTCTAGGTGATTTCATAGCACAAAGTAATTCATATATTAGGCAGGCGTGGAAGTCTGCATGGCCAGTTTGCCATGCTGTGAAAACTACCTGGCACAGGCATATAAAGCATATACTGAATTTTAAGTATCTCATATTTCTTTTAAGAATGGAGTCCATAGTCCTCCAGACTGTGAACTTTTCACTTTCAGAAATGTAACTGAGTATATTTGACACTGTAAACATTTTATTAGAGAACCTTGGCTGTCACACACATTGTTTCCCAGCATCCTTTATACCAGGGATCCCCAATATTTTTGAACCTGTGGACACCTTTAGAATTCTGACACAGCATGGTGAGCGCAGACACAAAGTTGGTTGCCTCAAAATGGCTGCCACAACTTACCTGCAATTACACAGTAAAGACCCTTGTGCTGTTGTGGCACCTATGTTGGCAGCTGCTGACCGAGCAGTGTTTTTAAAAATTTGCACAGCCAATTAAGTCTCCAGTGGCCAGTCAGAAGCCTTGCTGGGCGAAAGCCCCACCTGGCCCCGCCCACCTTCTAAATACACTTGGCAGGCACCGCTTTGGGGACCCCTGCTTTATACAGTGCTCCAGTTGCTGCCAAGCCGCAAACATTCCAGAATGCCTCCCGATGGGTTTATTTCAAATACTGTACTAGAGAATACTGTTTGGTTTCCAGAATAGGAGTTTTTCCAGTTCTGATTTCATATATTCTTCCTTGATGAAATAAGTGTGTGTGTGTGTGTATGGTGTGGTGTAGTGGTTGAGAGCAATGCTCCCTCTAAGCTGTGGAGTCTTGTGAGCAAAAATTCTACTTTGTGTGCTACTGGCATTAAAGTTGTGAGCAAGCGATTTTGGCTGCTGCATAAATTAGTTTTGCTCTGGAGCCGTCCTTCCTGAGCTAAGACAAAAATGTGTGAGCTGGAGGCTAAAGAACTGTGAGCTAGCACACACTAACTCAGCTTAGAGGGAACACTGGTTAAGCGTGTCAGACTAGTATCTGGAGGACCCGGGTTCAAATAATCACTGATGCCATGGATGCTCACTGGGTGACCTTGGGCCAGTCACCCTCTCTTAGCCTAACTTACCTCACAGGGTTGTTAAGAACAGCCCTTATTCTCACCGTGCCTAATGTGTCTGTAATATGTATCTGGATTCACCTTACACTCATGCACACACTACATTTCCTTTGGTTTTGCAGGGAGAACTAATAGAAGCTAGATGGCCCTTCTTTCCATTTCCTTTTCATGCACACTATGATCTCGACTGGCTTTTTCTTTTCCTTTTTCCCCTACATGCAGAACACTTTCCTTTTCTGATTTTGAATTGTGTTCCATTGGCACTTTTATAACCTTGCTCCAGAAGTCCACTTCCATCTGCAAAGCTTTTCCCTAGTCAGCTCTGTCTCACACTCCTAATGGAGCCCAGGGAGGCTGTGGAAACTGTGAACCACTGCATGGAGGCAGTTTTGGTATAGATGAGGGCTAATAAACCGAAACTTAATCCTGACAAAATGGAGGTGCTACTAATAGATGGAAGAATCCAATCAAGAATTTAGGGTGTCTTCTGTTCTGGTTAGGGTTGCACTCCCCATGAAGGAGGAGGCTCATAGCTTGGGGGTGCTGCCCAACCTTGGGATCTTGTTGGAGAATAAAGTGGTGATGGTGACAAGGCGCAGGCTTCATCAGTTTCACCCAGTAAGCCAGCTGCAACCTTTCCTGAGCAGAAAAGATCTTGCCAGTGCAGTGCATGCCTTGGTAACATCTGGATTAGACTACTGCCATACCCTGTGTGTGGGGCTTCCCCTGATGAGTGCTTGAGAACTACAACTGGTAGAAAATGTTGTGGCTGGAATGCTAACTGGAGTGGGTCGTAGGGATCATATCACTCTGATCTTGTTTACCTATACTGTTTCTGAGCCCAATTCAAGGTGCTGGTATTGACTTTTAAAGCCCTATATGTCTTGAAACCAGGATACCTTAAGAACTGCTTACTCCCATATGAACCTGCCTGATCTCTGCCATTTTCTTCAAGGGCCCTGTTTTGGGTGCTCTGATCTTCTGAGATGACATGGCTAGTTATCCTGCCCCCCCCCCCCCCGAAAAAAGGGCCTTCTCTGTTGTGGCACCAAAACTATGGAATTCTCTTCCTAGGGAAATAGGTTTGCTCCCCTGTATCATTGTCTTTTGCCAGTGGCAGAATATAAATGTCTGTATATATTTTAAAACTGATTTTAATGTTTCTGATTATATCCTGGTCTGCAGGCCAAGTTGGTTAGAAAGACAACAACAATGTTGGAAGTAAATTATTTTTCCTATATCCATTTCCTGTATCTATGTGAAACTGACTTATACTGAGTCAGACCACTGGTCTGTCTCGCTCACCTGCAACCTGAGATCCTTTAATTAGAGATACTAGACAGTGCACCTGGGACTTCCTGCATTCTCTGTAGTGAGCATCCAGCAAGCAGCACTAAATACATTTATTTGTGAAAGAAAACAGATACCCCGGGTACATGCAGAGTGGAAACAATGGGGAAGTTGCTGTGCATGTTGACCCGCAGCCATGATTTGGTGTCTGAGTGAAAACTGGGATTATCAACATCCTGAATATATCATTAGAAGTTATTGCCACACTTTATCATTTACATAGGACTACACTTTTAAAATTGTAGACTACTTTCTGACAGTGCTGCAAGGGAGGTCACTAATATTAGAAGCCAGGATTCCATACTTGGACTTGGGCAGCAATTGCGCAGAGTTCTGATAGAAGAACCTCTAGAGCTGCACCCCATTTGTACTGTAGGCATAACTTGTGCATGAACTTTCTCGGCTCTGTTCATATTGTAGGTAGCGTCTGCTACAAATGCAGATGAATCGACAGAATCGGAGGCTGTAATCGATCCTCAGAAGCGCGGGGAAATACTTTCAAGGAGGCCTTCATACCGGTAAGCTCTGCTTTTTTTTTTAACCAGGTCAGTCTTTGCTTTCTGATTAAAAATCAACCACTCTTTAGGAGTCCTGAACACATGCCTGTCCATCTTTGCATTAGAAAAATTCTGAATGATCTTTCTTCTGATGCACCTGGTGTCACTAAGATTGAAGAAGGAAAGCCAGAGGAGGACGGAGCACCCACTGGCATTCCCACCATGGCAGTGCCAACCAGCCTTTACCAGACTAGCACTGGACAGTACAGTATGTATGCCATCTTATCAGATAGACTTCTTTTTGTTTGTTCTACCTTTAATGCGATTTTGAAACTTGGAACTGTTGGGGAGAAGGCAAAAAGAGGATGGAAAGTTCTGCATTAAAGCTTGCATTCACTTCACTGGGACTGAATTTGGCAGATAAACAGGCCCACAGTGACTCACTCCTGTCTATCCTATCCTGTTCTGTCTTAAAACACAAACATTATTCATGCTTCCAAGGCTACAGCTGATAACAAGAAAGAAGCTCCTTTGCCTTCATGATGAAGAAACATGAGGGAACTTTTAAGCTGTGGTCATTTTAAAAACATCTCCGTACAAAATCTCAGGATGCTTGCTTCTTGGAAAGTTCCCAGGTTAACTACTGTAACAAGGGGATCCAGTTTGGCTCTTCTCTCATAGGTTTGGCTAACACTGCTCTGGTGGCTCCTACCACTTTTCCAGGGAAATATTTATTTCCTCAGAGCAGTGCTGTGTTAAGCTAAGCCATGCCTGAATCACAGAAGTGTAGCCCAGTTCCTGGAAAAGTGGTGGTAGACCAGTCTTCTGACATTTGAGGCACTCTGTTTTTCTGAGTTAGCATTGGAGCCATGCATTACTTTCACCTCCTAGAAACCTGGAAGGAGGCACACACAGGACAGAGATTGATAGACATGCAACAGGTGACCTACTCTGAGGGCAGGTAATTTGAGCATGTCTCCATATCAGGTGTCATTGGATCTGTAAACCCCCTCTAATCCAGAGAGACCGCAGAATGATTTGCTCTTGTAGAGGGCAGTAGATTGGGAGGTGGTGTCTCAGGACATCCCAGGAGCATTGAATTAATGCTTTATGGTGGCACCTAGATAGCATTCTCAAGGCATGCAAATGTGCTCTGGAACAAGTTCTAGTCCAGTAGCACCTTAAAGACCAACACAATTTTCCAGGGTACCTGACAAAGTGAGCGTTGACTCACATAGGCTTATACCCTGGAAAAATGTGTTGGTCTCTAAAATGCAACCGGTCTCAGATTTTGTTCTGCTGCCACAGACTAACACGGCTACTTATCTGAACATACACCGTGGCTAACTGCCTTGGAACCTGTTTCATACTCTTGTGTCTGTGATCTGACATTCCTTTTGCTTTTGTTCAGTTGCTATAGCCCAGGGTGGAACAATCCAGATCTCTAATCCATCATCTGATGGTGTTCAGGGGTTGCAGACATTAACCATGACAAACTCAGGAGCTCCTCAGCCTGGTGCTACCATTGTACAATATGCAGCTCAAACATCAGATGGCACGCAACAGTTCTTTGTACCTGGGAGTCAAGTTGTTGTCCAAGGTAACTTTTCCCCCCCTTCAAGTATTGTTTTCCTAGTGATGTCGGTAATTCACAGGGCTGTCCTAAAGGTAGTTACACTCTTCTGAGCTCATTGATCTTAGTAGATTTAACAGTGCAACTCTGCTTAGCATCGCATTGCCAGCTGGCAGAGAAGGGTTTCTAATTTGGTGGCTATATTAGTCTACGAAGTATAAGACGCATGTGGCTCTCTGTTGTTTCTGACTTATAACAGTGGTTTGGTTGGCAAAAAACATAACAAAGCAAAGGATTAGAGAAAAGTTTTTAAAATAATAGGCTTGTCTTTATCAAAGATTGATATGATCTATGTAAATGCCTGTAAGAATTTTTTAGGTATGTAACAGTTAGTAGTGTTCAATGGAACAATAATTATTGAAAACACTAATGTATACTTTTCTTGCTTCAACCAACTATTTGAAATGGCTTTTGTAACTAAAGATGTGAAAGTTCACATAACAATTGGAGCTTTTAGCTTTTTCACGCATTGCATGAGAACAAACTTAGGTTTGCCCCTAAATGTATGACCAATAAGGAACTGTATCCAATCCCAGCTTTCTAATGTGCTCCTCTGAAATATGCGTCACCTGACACTTGTGTATCATGTTAATGCTTTTTAGAAATACATTTTGTAAATTTTGTAAATTTAAGATTTAATGTGTGTAGTAGTCCATAGTTTACTTAGGAAGTAAGATGGTAGAAAGTATGGATATATAACTGTTGGAGGCACATGCAAAGAAAGCTGGAGGCAATATTTGTAAAATGTGCTAAGTAATGCTAAAGAGTCACTTCAAGTAGATTTTCTGGAGAGGTGGGCGTAGAATTGTTCTAAATAAATATAAACATATGCACATTTGACCTAACATGTAGGTGATAACTGGTTCATCCTTTGCATGCCTGTTATCCCATGATCCTCCCCTACAAAACTCTGGCAAGGGCCGGGATTATGACTCCTCAGGCAAATGAGGCAAGGATTATGAGTTTAGGCTGTGATTTTAGTCATGTAGCCATCAGTTTTATGTTGAATCCAATTCATGAGGGTGGGATTGGTCCCTGTCCCACTGCTCCACTGTATATTGGTTGTACATTGTTTTGGTGTTACATGACATGGGCTTAAGAAGGCTAGCTAATGAGACGTCGACCACTTGGTCAGTGTTTCTTTTCTGGAAGAAGTGATGATGCTAATTGTCCAGGGAATCTTGTTGTTGATATCACAAGGAAAGTGAATGGATTTCTATTATTTTAGACAGTCGGGTTTTTTTGGTAGTGGCAGTTGTGAATGTTTCAGTAACTCCACTCTAGGCACTGATAAATTCGGTCTGAAATATTAGGATCTCATTTGGTTGGCATGTGTACAAACAAAGAAGCAAGCCAAAAAAACCCCAACACATTAAAATGATTGTGAGAGGTGACAGCTTGTTTTGTGCAAGGAATTTGAGCAAACAGGTATGTTCAGTAAAATTGGCCTCTAAAAATGGCAATAGAGAGAATTCCCACATTAATTTGAACAGTAAAGTCCTTTGCATTTGTAGTCTTCTTTAGTGAAGAACACCTTGTGTGGTCCTCATCTGAGGAGTAAACAAGATGTGGCAGTAAACATGTTTCTTCCACTGAAAATGGCAACCCCATTCTCCTTCTTCATCCATAACATCTAGTATCGTTTACCTTGTATACCACAATGTTCTGTGTGTCCCCATCCCCCCACAGCTACACATTGTTGGTTGAAGGGGCTGGGAAAGCACAGTGTCTTATGACTTCAGAACACACAGTTTGTTCTGCTAAGGAGGTGGCATGTTCTACTAAGCACTGCAGAGGAGTGAGGAAGCTAGATGCATGGTGGCCATTGATAGTTCACGTCTCATGGCCTGGTGTTTAGTACTCTGAGAAGAAAAACATGGCCTACCCCATATTCCCTTCCATTGACTAAGGAGCAAAGGTTTTGCTGCTTTTGAACATGCCCTAGACTTGGATCCAGACCAAGGCAAATGGAGTGGAGTTTGTTACTTGTCAGCAGAAAGTCTTTTTCTGAGGTCCTGCTCTGTGAGACCTCACTGGCAAAGGTGAGTGAGCTGAGCACTGGAGAGCCTCATTTCCTTTTCAAGCCCCCTGCTCTTCCTGAAAAGCTGCTTTTAAAGATTAAGGTATCATTTCCAAGGGCTGTAGTGGGTAGAGGGAAATCAGTGGCAGTTCTCTCTTGCATGCACTTGCCATGTGCATGAGCAGAGAGCAAGAGTTCATGCATGGGGAGTAGAGTTTCCACTGATTTCCTTGCTTCCATGCCATGTCCCAGGTCTCAAGGGTCACCCTGATGTCCCCCAGCGACTCTTTGAGTGAGAGCTACAGTGGGAAGGAGAGATCAGCAGAGAACTCTGCACCAGTCATGCGGGTTTGGGTCCAAGCTGCTATATCCAATATTTGCCCACAGGGAGGTAGTTGCACTCTGTCTGAAAGCTATCTGTACTGTTTGGTTCAAAGACCTCAGGAGAAACAGCGTTAAAATACTAGCTCAATCCTCCTGCATCATCCAACACTCAATTACTGTTGGTCAACCATCCAGTGGGTTGGACTACCTGCTCTAGTAGTTCTAGCAGAAGTGTGTCGTTCAGTGCCTGTAATGGTGGTGGAGGAAATTGGGATTATCAGAATTGGTGTTTGAGTGGTTGGTGGATACAGTGGCTTTGTTCTTCATTGGTCTCCCTATGACAGTTGTGGGGAGGAAAGGGCCAAGTTAATTCCATAAAGGAACTGAATAAATTGCCTTCTTTTAATAACAATGCTCAATTTGCACAATTTTACAACTGTTCATTCCTGCAAAAGTACTCTCAGCAGTGCGACTGGGGATGGTGGGGAGAGAATCATGATGTATCTATGGGCCTGTAGGTAGGGTTGCCAGCTCCAAGTTGAGGAATACCTGGATATTTGAGGGGTGGAGCCTGAGGTGGGTGGGGTTTGGGTAGGGGAGGGACTTCAGTGGGGTATAAGGGCATAGAGTCTATCTTCCAGAGCAGTCATTTTCTGCAGATGAACTGATTTCTGTCGCCTGGAGATCAGTTATAATAGTGGGAAATCTCCAGCTACCATCTGGAGGTTGGCAACCCTAGTTGTAGGGTAGACAGTAGCATGAGATAATACAAGAAACAATCCTTTCTGTATAGACAAGAGACTAAATGGAGGGGAAATAATGAGAAGTTATGGTGAATGACTCTAATACTGCCTAGAGGCATGCAGTTTTTACCACTTGGTATCACGCTTCCTTATATCAAGGGGTCATTGATGGGGGAAACTCTCCTGCTGGGAAAACTAAAGCATGCTTGAGTAGTCTGAGTAACCTGAATGTATAACATGCTACAACACCGTGGAAAAGGACACATAACCTAATACAAAACAGTTCTGTCGTGCCTCTCCCCTCCTGACTTTTCATGGACGTGGGATTCCATTTATGTTTCCAAAGGCAGTTTTGAACTAGCTTTAGCCCTTGCTTACAAACAGCCATGTCTGATTTGCAGCCAGTTCCCTGGGTTTTGTGTGTGTGCTTTTGTGCTGTTTGAGACAGCGAGGCAAGGGTATATGTATAAAAAAAGTGAATCAATTGTTTGTTGGTTGTGGTTTTCCCTGGGCTGCCGTTTCAACAAGCTGTTCCAGTGAGAAAGCACATTAATGACGGGGTAGGCTAGTGAGGTCATTATGATGTCAGTGCAGGAGCTTGTAATCCTGCACATGCCTGCTTGTTTGGACCATTTCATGTTCAGCTGGTGGCAGAGAAGTCTCTGAGCAGAAGCTGGCCATGGCTGTCACAAGAGATGAAACCGGTAGGTGATTTTGTAAGCTGCTTTTAAAAGAGGAAATTCAGGCTGCAGTCCTGCCCTGGCAGTTAGTTTGCTTGAATCTCATTAACTTCAATGAGGTTTAACCAGTCAAACTATGTGCAGGATCACACTGTGTCTTTTGCTAAAACATCCAGCATTGTTGAGATATACAGCATTTACTTGCCAAATAGACTTTAATTTTATTTTAAATGTCCTGTGTTTTCTTATTTCCCTAGCTGTTGCAGCATTTTAAGGGAAATTGACTAGTTTCATTTTTCTGCTTTTCCTATCCTCAGTCAAGCACTGAAACATCCTTTTTCTTTAGAAATGAAACAACCAACCTGTCTTCTTCTTGGTGGTGGTGGGGCTTTCTCTTTTCTTAGGCTGGAAATATCTCAAACATTTCTTCTTTGGCTCTGAGCAGTTGGAGGGAGTTGTGAGACAGGCTCTGTGGAGCTGTGTAATCAATCCCAGAGTAATAACATTTGTTGCCTACAGATCTAAAGGACAGAAATAAAACGGAGCAGTGCATGGTACGGTGAACGTTCTAACTCTGGTGTGATTTTTTCCCCCTATTCCTCTGTTTCCTCTGGTACTTGAAAATGGTCTGCTCCGCTGCTAATTGAGTTCAAAGGGGCTGACGTCACTTAGATTTCCTGGAATCGTGTTTCAGTTAACAGCGCTGGAAAAGTTAAACTCCACAAACAAAATACACATTGACGTCAGCCACGAGTCATGCTGTGATTTAGTCAGTTCCTTTCTGTTCTAGCTAGTGCTGCTGGCACTGTGTATAGTGTTCTTCAGTAGCCTGTGCTGTCTTTCTGGAGAAGAGGCTCTGGTTTGCGTAATTTGTTTGTTTTGATCCAAATGTCAGTCTCTCCTCTGAAGCTATATACCTAAAGAGCACTACCTCATGGGAACATGGGAGCTAGGAGCTGTCTAGCAGACTCAAGTAAAGTTTATAATCTTTCTGATAGTGCACGTGTATGTGTGGGGGGGTGGGGATGATGAAGCTGCTCTTCCTGTCTTGTAGTGTCATGTCTGGTTCTTCATTCTGGTAGAATTTTTGATTTCTAAGCACCCTGTGCTGAGATTGATAATTCCTTATGGAAGTTTCACTTTTTGTAGGGTGGGATATATTTATTTGGGTTGTTTTTTACCTGTTATAATTTTATCCATTATGGTTTAGATTCGTCATACAATCTATACCCATTTCATCCCCCTCACCTGATTTGCTGCAGAATCTGCTTAATCTAAAAGCAAACTTAACTAAGGTTGTGTAATGCAAGGGGTTTCTGGAATTCCATTTGCTTACTTTAGTCCACCCTCTGCCTTCTTGGCTTGCTGCTCAAGCACTTTTATTAAGAGGATCTGTAATCAGTTCAAGACTTTATTGACAAATGCTGTGCAGAAACGTTGTAATATGTTGGGCTGGAGGCGTAGGCAGAAAAATATCATGGTGCAGAACTTCCAGACCCACCAATTTGCAATCTGATGTAACCCTGCGCAAAGACTAGAAATTGACCAGACTTGTATGCCTTCCTCTATAATAGACCAACATTTCCCCCTTTTTTGCATTTGATACAAATGCTTCCCAAGTATGTTTTACATTGATGGTAGGGTTGCCAACTTCAGGTTGGGAAATACCTGGAGATTTTGGGGGTGGAGCCTAGGGATCTCAGCAGGGTATATTGCCTTAGAGTCTACCCCCCAAAGCAGCCATTTTCTCCAGGGGAACTGATCTTTGTAGTCTGGAATGAGTGGTACTCCTGGGAGATCTCCAGGACCAACCTGGAAGCTGGCAACTCTAGTTGAGGGGGATGGTACACTTTATAGTCGATTCCCAGCAGTGAGCAGCATCACAGAGAGAATTAAAAGCAAAAGAAATGAAATGTTTAGAGCTTTAAAAACAGCCTTACTGGATCATATCAAAGATCCCTTTTGTCCAGCATCCTGTTTCCCACAGTGGACAGTCAGACACTCCCAAGTAGCTCCCAAGCCTGGCACAGAGGCAACAACCCCCTCCCCATTGTTGGCCTTCCTCCCCAAGGCTTAGCTAGAAGTGAATAACAGGCAGAATACTACCTTGTCTTGAACTGCTGTATTTGTTCGTTTGTTGTTAGCATTGGCAAAGGTATCCAACCTTATGCATGGTGTCTGGCAGTGTTTTTTTGGAAGCATTTCAGCAGCTAGCACAATTAACAGAATGATCTACCTGGCTGTCACATGCAATGTTCCCTCTAAGCTGTGGAGTCCCATGAGCCAAAATTCTACTTTGTGAGCAACTGGCATTAAAGTTTTGAATGGGCGACTTGGCTCCTGCCTAAATTACTTTGCTCTGGAGCCATCCTTCCTGAGTGAAGACAAAAATGCATGAGCCGGAGGCTAAAGAACTGTGAGCTCGCTCACACTAACTCAGCTTAGCGGGAACACTGGTCACATGTGGTTAAAGGGAGCAAGAAAAGACCCCTTTGATATTCACTTGCATTTGGCTGCTTAGTATGTTTAGCAGTGGGGAGGTTTGGCTCAAGAAATCCTGCCGTTCAGCAATCCACCATCCTTACAGCATTCTTTGGGCATGGGTGCCCAGGAGAACATCTAGTGATTTTTCCATTTTAATAAACAAAACATTCTAGCCCTTTGTGGCACTTTGTAATCCTAGGGCTCTCCATGGGAAAAGTGAATAGTCTAGATTTAATCTTTAACAATTGCAGGGGATTGACTTTTAGTACCTTTGCAGAACAGGCTTGCACAACTTGTGACCTACTGATCTAAACACACCTCGCCCGCTATATAGGGTGGCCTATTAGGGCTGATAAAAGCTAATTTTGCTCTGGGGCTGGAACTGGAAAAACAGAATTGGCAGGCCACTATGATTGGTGGGTCACAGGCTGTGAAGATCTGTCCCACAGTGTTGCCATACAGCCTCACAACTTCACAAGTAACGTGGACAGACTCTTGAATGCTTTTTGTTACTGTTTATCTCAACCAGCACCAACCCTCTGTTAAGTTCTGTGCATCTGGTAAAATCTCAGCAGTTCCTTACTGTTGTGGAGACACATTACTTCTGCTAAACTGAATTTGCATTACCAATGACTGCTAAAGAGTCTGTTAAGAACAGTCATCACCAACTGCAATGTAGCGGGCTTGAAGGAATATATATTATATCCCCATATGGGGGGCTGAGACAAAGATCTGTGCCAGCACCGGAAAAGTTTCTATGCAATCTTCTCAGTAGACTCTCTTGTAATGACTTAACAGGGAATGTTTGCCTGAAGTTATGGCACATTCTTATAGTGTAGGTTTTTTTAGGGTTTCTGACTTGCAGTCCCAGCTTTCCATCCTCATGAAAGGACAGTCACAGTGCAGCCCTGTACAGAATTGCACCTTTCTAAGCCTGCTGCCATCAATGAACTTAGAAGGAAGTAACTCTGTTTAGGATTAAACTGTTGGGCAGTCAGAGATAGAGACAGAGGGATGGAGACAGAGAGCCAGTTTGGTGTAGTGGTTAAGAGCGCAGGCTCTAATCTGGGAGAACCAAGTTTGAATCCCCACTCCTCCACATGCAGCTGCTGGTGTGACCTTGGGTCAGTCACAAGTTCTCTCAGAGCTGTTCTCTCAAGGGCAGTTCTCAGGAGAGTTCTTTCAGCCCCACCTACCTCATCACAGGGTGTCTATTGTGGGGAGGGGAAGGGAAATTGTAAACTGCTCTGAGACTCTGAGTGAAGGGCGGGGTATAAATCCAATCTCTTCCCCCCCTCCCCCCACTCCTCCACCGCCACCACCACTTAAAGTTTGGTCAGCATTAATCCAATTGATTTATTACTGAGAAAAGCAACTAATGATTTTTTCATGTCTCTCCGGCACTACTTTGTATCCTCCTGGTTTAGAGTATGCAAGTCAGCTTTCCAGTTACCTATTCGTGAGCTCACTGGAAACAATGACAGTGCTGGCTCAAGAAGACATTTTGCTGCCCGACACAGCCCGTCGCCTGACTGCCTCTGCCTCCCCCCTGCCGCCACCCCTGCTGTGCCTCCTTGGTCTCCCACCCCCTCTTCCAAAACAGAATGCAGACTACTTATGCCCTGCAGGCCTTTCCTGTTGAAATCCTTCCTTCTGTGAGAGTTCAGCCATTATTTATGTTACCCTTGCAACTGCAATCATGGGCAGAGTTTCCGGGGCAATTGAAATGTTGGCCAAACTCTTAAAAGAGGAATCGCTTTGAGATTTTAGGGAGCCAGGTAGGCTGTTACGGGAGGGCTGGCTGGGGGGGTGGGAAGAGTAAGGAGTAAGGAGACTCCCAGGTGGAACGTGGGCAGGGTCAGCAGAGGCCACGGGAGGCAGTCCACCCCACTCCACATCTGCCACCGGGGACAACTGAGACAGCCAGGTAATGTGCTTCAGTTGGCCCTGTGAAGTGATGAACTCTGACAACAATGCTCAGCAAGTTCTTTTGATTAAGTTGTCTGTCATCATGAGCAAGAAATATACAAAGCCACCGTTGACCCAGTCGTCTTTAAAACAAAACAAAACAGTTAAACTGATTGGAAAGACTTTAAAGAATACTTAGAGAAATATTGGGATGTAAAAAACAATTTATCTTGCTTCGATAACTATTAAAAAAAGAATGATATTTAGAATAAGCTTAAATGTATAAGAACAATAGTTAAAAGATATGTTACCTGTAGAATTCGATTAACGAACAAGGGGGAAAAGAGGGGAATATAAGATGTGGGCTGGAGGTTGGAGCACTGTGGGATGTCAGAAGAGGGGTGGGTAATTAGGAGAAAAGGATATATGACAGTTGGTAAAGTGACGTATGTTTGACTTATTAATATATCCTAATAAAATTGGTTTTTAAAAACAAACCCCCCCCCCCAAAAAAAAAACCCAGTTAAACTGAGAAACATCTTTCCAGGAGTCTCATTTAATTGTCTCAGTAAAAACTTCTAAATTCAGAGGCGTTCTTGGAAAAGTTTAACGTTTCTGAACCAGTTAATTTCACACTTCTAGCTGGGACAGTCGAGTTCCTGGAAATGCCAGGAACTGAATGGGCATTCCGCAAACTGGCTCCACCTTTAGCTCTGGTTAAATCAATCTTGTGTTCTGGCAAACAACAGGGGAGGGCCGTCACCCTCATGCCACTCCTGCGTTTCCTGGAAGCACCTGGCTGGGCTTTGTTTGGAAACAGGGTGCTTAGCTGGATGGACCCTTGATGTGACCCAGAGGACTGACTCTTCTGGCTAGTTTTCAGCTTTCGGAAAACCCTTTCGGCAAGAAACACTAGAAAATTCTTCTTTTACATCAGTCTTAACAAGATACCAAAAATAGATACTAGAAAATAGAGGCCAGGTGAACAGCATCTTCAGTGGCAGAATGTTGGTGCTGTTCAGTTTTGTCAGATAGTGAGTGGCTGGGTGCACAGGGGAGTGTTCCTTCCTTTCCAGACGAGGGGGAACAGCACCATATGAAGAACTTAGCATCCATCAGAGATGCCCACATCATTCCGAGCAAGTTGTTGGTTATCTAGACTTCAGATGGTTATCTAGAGTTAGACATCAGGTATCTCTGTGGAGCCAGACAGAGCTGGAGCAAATGCGCCCCAGATGGCCATTAGTGCCCCTGCTTTACTACGTGTCTGTACAGAGCTTTGCTGACTCATGTAGAGAGAATTTTAGGTTTTTGTCATGATAGATGTGGTTGGTTGTCTCTGAAGCTTAAAAAGATTGCTGTTTGATAAATGGAATTGGTAGCTATGCCAAATCTTGGTGATGCTAAAGAGAATGGAGTCTACAGAAGCACAGGGAGGAGTGTTAGACCTTATCTACACTAGTTGGAAAATATTGACGAAGGGATTGTTTCCCTTTAATTTTTAGCAAGGCCGTCTTTTTAGATACCTACTAGATTATCCAGTGAAAAACCTCAGTTGATTAAAGAGTACCTCCAATTAATTGAGAACAGAAGCACAGGGAGGAGTGTTAGACCTTTACTTATCTACACTAGTTGGAAGATATTGACGAAGGGATTGTTTCCCTTTAGTTTTTAGCTAGGCCATCTTTTTAGATACCTACTAGATTAACCAGTGAAAAGAGTACCTCCAATTAATTGAGCAGTAGACTTTTAAAATTCATTTTTATATATGGACTTTAAAAAGTGAGTGATAGGCTCCATTAGAACTATTGTAGTATTCATATGCAAATATATGCAGTTTAATTGCTTAGTCGTGCAAAATCATGACTAATCAACTATGATTTCTCAACTAGGAGGATCGCTCTAGTTCTTAGTAATCTCTTCCTCATTGTCTCCTCCCTTAGTGCAGAGTAAATCCTGTGTACTGAGAAGAGAATTCCCAGGGGGTCAGGATTCCTAAAAGGGGACTCCACGCTGGACTTGAGAAGTCTACTTGCCCCACCTAGGACATGTGTCACATGTTGCTGGCATCTGAAAAATAGCATGAGAGAGTGGGACATTACTGCACTTAGGCTGCCTGCCTGCCTGCCACTGTCCCTGCGTCATAGCTCATGGCGGGCCATACCTTATTGGGTGATGTCATCCAGTGAGGCTCAAGCTTCCAATGTGGCTGCAGGGGGGGGGCATGGCCCAAAGCTGCACCAGGGGCCTGTGCAGGGTTCCACAGCAACCAGTGGACAGGCCGAGGCAAGGCCAAACATCACTGAGCCAGTTCCCATAGACATGCCATTCTCACAAGGCCCAGGACTCTCGTAGGAGCTGGTTGAGGAGGATGACCATGGCTCACTGCCCTCCCATGTTTCTCTGCCTGAGAATGGGAGGGAACAGCAAGAGCAATCTGAAAGGAGGAGGAGGAAGACTTGGGTGAGAGAAAACTTCCCTATCTGTGGCCTCCAAAGGGGGAACTGTGGGGGGCACAGTTACCCCACACACACACAAGCTCCACCCCCGATTTCCCACAATGGACCGGTAGTTCTTGGGTTTGGCTATGAGTTGTGTCCTTTCTTGTACTCACTGTGTCTCCTTTTTCAAACCACAGCTGCCACTGGTGACATGCCAACGTACCAGATCCGAACTCCGACCACTGCCTTACCTCAGGGAGTTGTCATGGCAGCATCCCCAGGAACGTTGCACAGCCCACAGCAGCTAGCAGAAGAAGCAACACGTAAAAGAGAGCTACGGCTTATGAAAAATAGGTACTGTTGTTTTAACAAAAGGAAGGGTTGGTGTTTACTTTTGGGATCAGATGGCAGGAAAAGATTGTGGAGAAATCATTGCTGTTGCTGACAAGGACTTTTGCAGAGGGAAACAGTGAAACTGGGTCCTTGTCGATAAGCCCCCACGCCTTTTCTTGTGGCTGCTGAGGGGAGGGCACAGCTCCTTCTGTACCACTGATGGTTGGTCGCTAATTATCACCCCAACCGTTATAATTAAAGTATCGTTAATTAATGTCATGCTGCATTCCTTTGTCTCTCTGGTCTTTAGAGCAACTGTGGCCCCAAAGCTCATCCCAGAGCACTTAGAATGGCAGCTGATTTGAAAACAGGCATGACTAGTTGCTGGTGTGTCAGAATGCTGCCAACTTGTGACAACTATTGCCTTTTCCATTCTGGTTTTTCTTTTTCTGCCTTTTCTTTAGCTAGTACTTGGTGATAAAGGTACAAAAGGCAAGGTTGCCATCCTGGTGACTGTAAAGAAAGCTTAGGTCTCCCAAAGACCATGGAGACATATGCCGTTCTGCAGATCATGAAAGATCATCCAAGATAACTGTAGTATTGTCAGCGTTATTTTCTGTTTCCTGAAGAGAGTTAGCAAATTGGCCATTGGCAATAGGAGTTCTTATGCATTATGCAGGGCTTTCCTCCTAGAAATTGTTATTTGAGAGCATTATAAAGTGATTGTTCTTTCTGAAACATCTGCACCTTTATGGAATGTTATGCTCCACATAAAGGTACATATATAATAGAGCCATACAACATGCCCATGAAATTATATATTATCTTGTTATCGCTGGTGTTTTAGATGGAAATTTTATTTGTGTCTGATGCCTTTAATGAAGCTTCTGTTTCTGTAAAGGAAGGCAAAAGCCTTTTGTTTCAGTTTTTCACATGTTGGCTTTGTTAATTTTCCAACAGCGGACCGTATGAAATAAATTAGTACATTTTGCTGTCGACTATGCTTTTTAGGCTAGATTTGTGAATGGGCCTTTGTGTGACTTGAGCTTTGTCTTCTGCTTTCTGGTTGGTGCTGGCTGTTGTGCAGAATATACTAACCTTTATTTTGATACTTCCTGTGTGCTCTCTGTGGTCCCTGCATGCCTGCTGCTTAGGCTGATAGATGCCGCTAGCAAGTGCTTTGCAAGGAGAAGTTCCGCCAATTGCTGCTAACCTTGGTGTTGCTCATTGCCTTTGTGGTATTGCTTTTTCTCATGCCTTGTCATTTTAATTTGCTTGTCAGAGGTGTCCATCTCTCTCAATCCAATCCATATCATCTTCTCTCTTCAGATTAAATTCTAATGTCCGCTGCCATATATAACAGCAGGCACCAGTTTCTCTCCACACCTTTTTTTCTATCTAAATAAATAAATAGCGGAGAACATCCAAGCTACTTCATGTAGTGCCTCACTTTTTTTAAAAAAAAGTTTCCATTTCCAATAACAGTCCTGTGCTACTCATAATGCCCCCCTGCCAAGATTAGGCATGGGGAGGGACCGTGGCTCAGTGGTGGAGCACCTGCCTTTACATGCAGAGAGTCCCACATTGGGTCCCCCTGGCATCCCCAGTTAAAAGGATCAGGCGGTAGGTGATATGGAAGATCTCAGCCCGAGGCCTCAAAGAGACTGCATAGATAAGTACTGACCTGGATGGACCGATGGTCTGATTCAGTATAAGGCAGCTTCATGTTTCCATCAGGGGACCTTCAGAGTACCAATCCATGAGGACC
>NW_015162026.1:80350-107625 GCF_001447785.1 Gekko japonicus | reverse complement strand
CTCATGCATGAGCTAGGCTGTGGGGGGCTTAGATCCCACCATACACAAACGCACACTCCCTTATAAGAGCTGTCTAACTTTCTGCACAATCTCTGTAAATGATGGCACAAAGTTGATTGACCCATACTTATTATTGAGCAAGTGGCAAACGTAATAGGCAACCACGATCTGTAATAGATCGTCTGTGGGGACACATTGCTTATCTTCAGGTAGACAAGGTATAGGTGCGGTTGTCACATCACTAAGGCTCTGTAGGAAATTGTCCTGTTTTTTCTAAGTGGCATTGTATGCTTCATTGTGGCTTCCCGTAGCTTGGCAAGTTGGCTATGCTAGCTGTGCCGGTCTGACTGTAGTAACCTCCAGTTACAGTCTCACCTCCACTGTGAACCAAGTAGGCAGTCAGGAAGCCCCAGTGTCTCAACCTTATCCCTGTAGTGTAGATAGGGTTGCCAAGTCGACTCACCCCTCGGAACAGGGGAGCCTTGCCGGTGTCCAGGAGGTCTTGATGGGCACGTGTGCACAAAGCGCGCGCGCCGGCAGCACATCACCAGAAGTGACGTGTGACGTTGCTGACGTTGGGGGCGTGGCCGAGCTCGTGGGGGGGGGAACCATATGGTTTTCCCCCCGACGAGCTCAGCCACGCCCCCAACGTCAGCAACGTGGCTGCGTCACCTCTGGTGACGCAGCTTCGGGGGCGGGGTCCCCCCAGGGCCCGATTCCGCCGCGGCGGAAACCAGGCCTCCGAAGCGGGGGATTCCCCGTCCCCCGGCCCCATTTGGCAACCCTAAGTGTAGGTGGAGGAGAGGGCACTATACATACAGGGTTGTTGTATGATTACTGTGATCACTTATTTTAAATGTCCTGAACACCTGAATCTTTGGGGGGAAAAATCATAACTATTTTAAAAAAAATCAAGGTCCATTGTATACAAACAATAACAGTTCATATCCATTTCAAAGAATGTACTTTTGTCTGTTTTCAAAACTTTTTTGTGTGCTAAAGTTCAAAATGACTTATAGACTTCAGTCTGAAGAGAGAGTATAGCGCTTATCTTTGCTGATATTTCATTTTATAACATTTTTCTGGCCTAGCCTAAGATGCTTCCACATGGATTTAAGCAAGATGGGTATCTGTGTTAGTCTGCGTGTAGCAGTAGAAAAGAGCAAGAGTCCAGTAGCACCCTAAAGACTAACAAATTTTGTGGTAGGTATAAACTTTACCATTGCTCACTTCTTCAGATACCTCCAAAAGTGAGCAGTGACTCACGAAAGCTCATACCCTGCCAAAAATTTTGTTAGTCTTTAAGGTGCTACTGGACCCTTGCTCTTTTCTACTGCTACTGATTTAAGCAGTAAGCATGAGATATTACAGAAGCAGATAGTGGTGGGATTTGGTCATACCATGCAATTATTTTCATGCAGATATTTGCTGTTCGTGGCTGTTCATACACACCTGATAGGAGGAAATCTGTGTTGTGATAGTTTATCACGCTGCATCTGCTTTATTCCTCATCAAATGTGTGCATTGTCTGTGGACCAGTGTGGCCTGAGTCTGTGTTGTGATCTGTTGTGTTTTTAACCCTTTAGGAGTCGTTCAGTTCATTGTGGCATTTTGACTGTCGCGGGTTCTCTTATATATCCAGGCTGTTGTCGCGTTGTGGCTGTTCCTGTAGTCATTTGCCTTGTGTTGGTTCCAGGGAAGCTGCTCGCGAGTGTCGCAGGAAGAAGAAGGAGTATGTCAAATGTC
Organism: Gekko japonicus; assembly: GCF_001447785.1. Lineage (NCBI taxonomy): Eukaryota > Metazoa > Chordata > Lepidosauria > Squamata > Gekkonidae > Gekko > Gekko japonicus. The sequence continues at coordinate 105,879 of NW_015162026.1, read as the reverse complement.
TTGAAAACCGGGTGGCTGTGCTTGAAAATCAAAACAAGACTCTCATTGAGGAACTCAAGGCCCTCAAAGACCTTTATTGCAATAAAGCAGAGTAACGGGCTCTTGGCCGTTGGACCTTTGTGCTGTGAACGCTAATCAAGGCATGAGATGAAGCAATTCTACAGATTGCCATGTGACCCTTGAGGGAGGGGCAGGATGTAGCCCTTGTGATACCTGCTTTCTTAGATGTTTTCTAAACAGTTGGGAGTTGCTCCAAAAATCAGAAATCATCACGTTCTCTGCTCTTTCATCACTCTGCATACTCTGCTCCACCCTCATCCCCCCCCCCCAGTAGCATGCCAAAAACATGTATTTTTGTTTGCCCTTTTGACTTGTGCTTTTTTCAGGGAAGCTGCAAAAGAATGTCGACGGCGGAAGAAAGAATACGTGAAATGTCTGGAGAGTCGTGTTGCGATGTTAGAAGTTCAGAACAAGAAACTTATAGAAGAGTTAGAAACCTTAAAAGACATTTGCTCTTCCAAGACAGACTAGTGTCAGTACTGAAACTGTGAACTGGCCCTAAAGCATGTACAGATGCTTCTACAGGCAGTGTCTAGTCAACAAGAATTATGACTTTTTCCTCTGTATCATTTGTGTTCTCCCTCCAGCCTCTAACATTCCTGAAACACTTTTGCTGCATTTTTATATATTCTTGGTTGACACTTCAGGTCTTTTTCTCACGAGTCTTCAAAATGAAACATCCGCAATCTCTTCTGCCCGATATTTGCATTAATTTTTGTGTGTGTATTTTTGGTAATATCTGACATGCCACCAGTATTTTAAAGTGATCAAAGATAATGCATCCAACAAAATAAAATGGAAACTACCCAAAGTATCTCAGGAAAGTGTTACATATATATATATATATATAAATATATTAAAAAGTATGTTATGACATACATGTATTAGAATACTAGTTTACAAAATGACTTTATGGCATATTTTTATATTCATCGCTTTGTGAAGAGAGTATTGTATTGCTGTCACTGAGTGCCATGGTTGAAACTAGTTTTTTTTAAAAATAGAACCATGTTGGTTAATCTTTGTAGTGTTTGCTGTTTATTTGGAGCTAAGGAGTTTTAAAATGAACGCTACATGTTGTGCAACATTTCTGCAGACGTGCTTCACGTGTGTCATACACACATAGTTCCATGCCTCCAGAACTGTTGAAGATCTTTAAAAAGAGCTCTTACAAGTTCTCAATGTCTGCTACTGAAAATTAATATTTCTTTTTAAAAAACGCTTCTACGTTGTACCAATGATTCCCTTATTCTTGCTGGATTAGGCCCTTCATGTCCACTCTTTACAAATGTTGTATGAAATACTCTTAAACAATTAGAGTCTCTGTATGACTGTATTGAAGGGCTGAAAATCCCCTTGGGCAAGAATGTGTGCCTTGGGTGGGACGTGCTGTGACTGAAATGTGTTGGGGACATAAATGAGCCCCGAGGAGCTTGTTTTTATCCCTCTTTCACCAGTTGACACACGTGGAAATCGGCTGAGTATTTTTCCTTCATTTTTGCCACTGTGGCTTGCAGTTGTGTGCTTCCCCCTACTCTTCTCAGTACAGACTTCATTCCTTTGTTCAGTAAGCAAGAAATTTAGTGGAGTTTTCTGTTAGTCTGGAGCTCTTAGAAAGAGTCAAATTGATATAGAGCACATTGTGACCTAGCAGTAATAAGAGACTGGCGTTGGGGAGGATTTCCAGTTGGGTAACTGCAATACTACTTCCTTTCCCTATCGCAACATCTGCAGGCATTACACAACACCTACAGTTTAACAAGCTGCAGTATAATCACAGTTCTGATGACTCTGCAACCCAATAATCTGGATGGTTTCTTTTCATTGTGCTGCTGGATAAGGAATAGTAGAACAGGTACACCATGTCTGTTCCAAGAAGAGTCCTGCCAAATGATGAACTATGGATATGTGCTGTGACTGATTAAAGTTTATTCTTCCGTTTAAAAAAAGGGGGGGGGATGGCAGTGAACAATGGGTCTTCTACAGATTTATGCAACAAGTCTTGGATCTGCTTCTAAAAATGCTTCTACAGATTTACAGTGCAGGTGGTTGGTTGAATAACTGCAGAAGACCTCATCTGGCAAAAGGACAAGATTTTTGTATGCTTATAAAGTTTTTATGAAATACTACATATGTCTCACATAAGACAGGCCACTATTGTATCCTCTACACAGGTTGTAAATTGAAGCTGAAAAATAGATTCCACGAGCCCACTCAGCACACGGGGCTGGATCCAGTGACTTCTTTCTGTCAGTTGGATCCAGTGATTCCCTTCTTTGAAGACTTTATGCAACACAGAAAGAGTGGAAGGTGAGCTTTGGAACTATCTAATGGGAATCTGCAGGAAGGAATTGGAACCCCATGTCAGTCTTAGGCATTTTATTCAATTACCTATATTGCCTGTGTCTTCAAGTCAGAAAGATTCAAGAAATGTTCTTTCACACGTTGAAGTTAATAGAACTAGTTATTGATACATGGAGTTGGTTTAGAGTATCCTTAAAGGTAAATTCTGCCGTCACGTTTACACCTCTAGCTGGAAAACCTATCAGAGGCAGGCATGGTGTGACAGGATAAATCAAGTTGCTGTAGGGGGAAACTTGTTTAGAATCAAGGATTTTAGGGGGAAATGTGCTTTTACAGATCTGTCTTAACTGATTGGTAGCTTTTTGTAGCTACTGAATTTTTTAAAAGGTTTTTATATTTATTAAAGGAATTTATCTGTGCCTACACTGTCACCCTATTTGCTTGCATTTTTACAAACAGTTCTTCCCAGAGGCCCGTCTTGGAGTTCAACACTTCACGCACCAATGCTTTATGTCTCGCTGAAAATAAGAGCGAAGAAGATCTTGATTGTTAAGACATTTCTCATTTTATAGACATTTAATTTTCCTATTCAAGTGCTTATGGTGTTCATCATCCCATGTAGGCATCAACTGACCTCATAAGGTAAGTTGTCTTTGTTTTACAGAGAAGGCTCTGAAGCTGAAGACGGTAACAGGCCCCAGAGCCCACTGATCTGAGTCCAGTTCTATATATGCTAATACTTAATCTGATTTCTGTAGTCTGTCTGACCTTTCCAGTGTTCACTACTGTAGGGTTCTCTTTTGCTACTCACTCACTTGCTGCTTTGGGTCCTGCCTACAGCTTCTACAGATGGAAGGATTTCCATCTAGGGGAGTACAAGATCCTCCACCTTCCTGCTCCTACTGCAACCCAAAATGCCTTCTGAAATGCAGCTCTTGGGTGGCAGGGGACTCCCAGGAATACCTACTGGGGAAATTGTAAGTCTGCCATGGAAGTGAGGAGGGAATCATGCCCTCCACACTTGTGTGGAAATTTTAGGCAGGATCCAACCCCACTGTCTGTTCAAATTAGCATTGGGATGCAACAAGATATAACATCCAGTGTATAGCACTTTGAATGTGGTTCTCTATTGGGTCGCAGTACTCTTTCACCAGTGGTCGTCATGCTTACATCTCAGATGACCAATGCATATCCAGGAAATACGAATCATGCAGGCTCTCAGTCCCGCTAAGTGTATCTTGAAGTGTCTGACAGTCAAATGGCAACCACAAGGGGAAAGAGATATCGTTAATTACTGTGGCTTTTCCTGCCCTTTCCTGCCTGGTGTTTGGAGCCGTTACCCCAAGTCCATGACGGTTAGAATACTGATGTCACGCCTCCGTCTTGTTGTCCAGCCAGGCTATTGTTTTGCTGTGTCCATTGTTGTTTTGAAGGCTTGTGATTTCCATGTGGTCTGGAACCTGAAGCTTTGGAGTGAGGCAGCTGCAACCACATTTGAGGGCTGCCTCGGCTTCTGTCGTCAGGCTTTGACCACATCATAAGCTTTACCAGATGCATTTAATGACACTTGTTTGTTTTTTTTTAAACTGCCTGGGGAGAAATAGTGTAAAAGGTGGGAGGGGACTTTTGTTAGCTTCTGTACACAGATGTTACAATTATGTATTTCCTCCACACTAGCTTTGTTCTAGAAATGATTATGCTGGCAGTGGGGGTGGGGGTGACAACACAACAATGACCTGACGAAGAGCGATGAACTTTTCAAAATGAAATTGAGGCTTAACACTGGCAACTTGGTTGCAACGAAGGATTCTGGATGGCTCAATCCTAAATAGATCTGATTAAAATCGAGTGTATAAGGGAATGGGAGGCTGTGGCTCAGTGGTGGATGATGAGCTTTTGGTATTGCTCTAGGAGGTCTTCTGTGTCTTGTAGACTCTGTGGTATACCATAGAGTCTACTCTCCAAAGGTGCCATTTCTTAAAGAGAAACTCTCTCGTCTGGAGATCAGTTGTAAACTCTCTTAGAAAAAAAAAATTATAAGTATATATGGATTCCGTAGATACAAAAATAAGAATACAGCTGAACAGCAACTACAGCATCTGATCGAAGAAAAATCAAATAAGCATAAACGTGCAACCCTGTTCCCTAAGTCTAAACGTCCGTGATGCTAAAGAGAGAGGCAGAGATTTCTTACAGGTTCCTTACTGGGGTTTTTGTGCAGGCTGTGTTTATTTCAGATTTGTCTTTTTCTCCCATGTGGTACATCTCATCTCTAAAGCATGTCTGTGGTATGTCTTCCCCAAGATTCTCAAAAGCATGGCTGCCTATCCCTTTTTAAAAGGTAGGCCATTCTTCCCACAAAGCCCCTTGTGAAAATATGCCAAGGTGGGAAAAGGAGAGCGTAAAACCTTTGGGCTACCATTGCCTACGTGACCAAGCCAGCTTCTCTGTTGTCTCCGGTTGCATTAATTCCTCTACAAATAGTTTTATGGCCACTAATTACTCTACTAATGGTTTTATGGCTACCTCACAGGGTCTAAAGATGTACTTCTTTTTGTATGACTGGTCTAAGGACTAGAAATAAATTGATTGATACCTCACAGGGTTGATGTGAGAATCAAATGGGAGAGAGAAGAATGAGATAGGCTCCTTATGGGTCCTCACTGGGCAGACAGGTGGGGTGTCAATTAAGTTAAATAAACCAACATATAATACTGGTAATGTTATTGCCTAAGTGTTACCTGCTGACCTGTCTTTATAAAAACAAACCAACCTGGGTTTTGGTGGTCCCGTCTCTCCCCTCCCCCCCAGAATGTTGACTGGAATTACAATGGCAGCCTATCCAGTATGGATGAACAAAATGCTGCTAATGCTGCCTAGAGCTTCTTGGAAGCCATTTATTAGCTCAATTTTTTGTTTACTCTTGTTTTTTGGGTATGTTTTGTTTATAATCACTAGCAAAGAGTGCACACGGACAAATCACTGTATCAACAGATTCATTTCTAGCTGGTAAAATTGCATTTATGTGTGTGCCGTGATTTTCCCCCTCCTGAATCTGATGTCCTGAGTCATACTGGAAGGTTACTGGGTTCACAGTGTGGACCAGTGGCACACAACATGGTGCCCACCAAGTGTTTTTAGAAAGTGGATGGAGCTGCCGCCTGCCCTACAGAACCTTTGACTGGCTGTTGGAGATCGGATCAGATGGGCAGATTAAAACCATGTTGCTTTGGTGGCAGCAGGCCTCCACAGTGTTGTTGTTTTTTCTCTTTCTCATTCGCAATGTATTTTTTTAAAAATTGTTCTTGTCCCCTGTGCTTGGGTTTCCTCTGTGCATGCATATGTATAGCTCCTGCGGTGGCCATTTCGTGGCTGCACCCCCGTGTTTCAGAATCCCTAAGGTTCCCACGGGCTCAAAAAGACGGGACCCCGATTGCAGACCTTGCATAGGTTGTATTGCACATTACAATTTTGAGATGGCTTTTACAGTCCTCCATGAAGTTGGCTTTTGGGTTTCTGCAATACGTAACACATAGGGTTTGCACAGTGGGCAAAAAAAAATTTTGCTCTTGTGTTGCACATAATGCACTTTCTACGTTTATACTAGGACTGTAAGTTTTACTTTTGTTTTTTCTACAGGCAAGCCCAGTAACTAATCTGCAGAAATTACTACATGAAAATATAGCCGTAATTAGCTTCAATATTTTCCCTGAATTAGTAGTAATTAGTGTTCTTGAGAAACCGTGGATCGTTCTAGGATATGGCATTAACTGCCTTGGAGCAGGACAGCTGAAAAGTAGTCCAGTGTTTTCTTTGAAGGTTGTATTGGCCGCAGTCCCTTGGCGCAAGGGGATGTGGGGGAAAATAGTTATTCTTTGTTTCAGTATGAAAGGGTAACACAAAAGGCCAGCAACTCGATATGAAACAGTATAGGACTGATATTGTAAGACCTGAGTAGAGAAGAACGGAGTAAGTTGCTTTGGGTCCCCGTTGGGGAGAAAGGTGGGTAGGGTTGCCAGCTCCAGTTTGGGAAATTTCTGGAGATCTTGGGGTGATGCCTGGAAAGGGGGAGTTTGGGGAGAGGAGGGAGGTCAGCAAGGGAGCTGCCGTTTCCTCCTGGCCTCTGTAGTCTGGAGATCAGTTGCAATTCCAGGAGAACTCCAGGCCCCCATCCGCAGCCCCTGGGGGGGGTATAAATGAACTGAAATAAAACTTTATTTCCGTAGTTGATCTAAGTCCCATTTGGAAAGCCGATGTGATTTGCCCATCCGGTCTTCAGATGCGTACATGGGAAATGGATATTAAGAACCCCGTCAGTAAAGAGCGGTAACAGAATGAACTCCTTGTTTGTCGATGTCCTAAGGACTCTTCAATGCTCCTAGAACAATTCTTGAACTTAATTTGACCTCTGGTTTACTTCCGGTGGAAACCTTAGCAGAGTTATGTCTTTCTAAGCCCATTGACTTCAGTGGTCTTAGAGCAATGTAACTTTGTTTAGGATTGGACGATGAGGTGCTGTTGAGAACTCTGCCTTATCATCCTGGGATGATCTCTTAAGGGTGTTCACAGTTTTGTAGGAAAACTGCTCTGTCGTACCTGTACAATGCCATCTTGTGGACAAAGGAGGTCAAAAGTGCTGATAAATTTAAGAGAAATTGGTACAGAATCAAAAGATCAAACTTTCAGCATACCATTTGTAACCCTCTTAAAGTGATACCAGTATACTAGGAACCAGAAACAAATGTATGTATACATACGTGCATTTATGCTCTAGTGGCAGATAAAGAAATGGCCAGAATGTGGCTGTAAGATTCCATGCTGCCTACTGAGTAAGCATTAATTTGAGAAGCTGTGGAACCAAAACTGCTAATTGAACTGTGATATACCCAGTGTGGTGTTTGTTTTGCATTAAACATGCTGTTTGTCAGGTATTTATTTCCTGGCGATGATGTCTGGCTGTGATAATCTGATTCTAACGAGGTTGTTTCTCCTGTATTTTTCTGCATGTTAATTAAAACGTGCACTGGCAAGGGAATGTCAAAGTGTTCTCTATCTTGTTCTGTGAGGGGGTATGACATTACATAAAACTGAATAATCCCGCTTCCAAGTAATGATGACACTTCTTCATAAAAAAAGTAGCAGGTTGTTTCTGTAGACAAAGTGTAAGGTGTTTGAAGAACTAAGCCTTGGCAATAAGGGAAAAGAAAGTTTGCACTTCAGAATCATACATTAGGTAAAATACACATTTGCTGTCTTGCCCCTTTTCAACCTTCAACAGCTAGGGTTTGACCCCATGGATCTTCTTTTGCTAGTGGAGGTCCTTTCATTTGGCAGAAGGAACGTTCCCTGATTCAAGACAGACATCTCTTGCATTGGGAAGACTCCTTGTGCTAAAAGAAAGCATCTCCGCTAATGGGTTGGATAAGCGGGATCCAACCCTTAAACTATGGTAGAATATTAGTGAAGATGCCTTATGTTTTTACTATGTATCAGAATGCATTCTCTGTTTTTCCAGTATAAAATGTTTTAGAATCCATTCCTCATGTGTTTTGCCGTGGAGATGCGGAAGTTCTGATTCAGTGCCATTGGGATGATAATAGCACTGGCAGGGATTAGAAATAACAGGGGTTAGAAAGACAAGTTACTATGTTTAGTGTAACTGTCACATCATGGTCGTTTTAGTAGCCATGTATCTATAACTGTCTTGATATGAACAATGTACATGATAGGACCTCCATCGGCGTTGCTGCCAGTGAGGAAGCTGGCTAATATAGTCTTGTTCTTGTGTTTTAAAATTGTCTTAAGGTTGGATCAGTGTGCCAAAAGCATGCTGAATCCATGTTGTGCAAATAGTTATTCTCTCTATCACCAAGAACCCCCCCCCTTTTGGATTCTTGATGATATTTAAATGTCAAAATAGTTTTATACTTTGGACTTCAGAGTAAACGTTTTGGCATGTCTGTAGTGTATGGCTGCCTTTGAATTTTTTTAAAAAATAATTTTTTAAAAAATAGTTTGCACGTTTGCAGCATTATGCTTACATCTTCATAATGCGCTCAGATTCAACTTCTCCTGGGCTTATGGTTTGAAAATGAAGGATAAAAATTTAAACGAGAGAGTTCAGCACTGGATATTTTGCTTTTTTTCATATGCTGGGTTTCTTCCTATTTATTGGTATGCGTTGTGGAAGAATTGGGGGGAGCACAGAAAAAGGGATGGGAAGGGAGAGGCTGGGGCCCATTCAACCAACCACTGATGCTGAGCCCAGCGCACGGACGAGAAGAAGAAGAGATCGGATTTATACCCCATCCTTCACTACCCGAAGGGGTCTCAGAGTGGCTTACGGTCTCCTTTCCCTTCCCCTCCCCACAATAGACACCCTGGGAGGTAGGAGGGGCTGAGAGAGCTCTCTCGAGAACTGCTCTTGTGACTGACTGACCCAAGGTCACAGCAGCAGCTGCATGCGGAGGAGTGGGGAATCAAACCCAGTTCTCCCAGATTAGAGTCCGCGCTCCTAACCACTACACCAAACTGCCTTACAGGACTTTGGTGTAGGCCGTCAGTACGCATATATTTGTTTCAAGAAAGCATACAGTGGCTCCCCAAGATTGTTTTTGGTCAGGAAAGTGTAAGTGCCTAAAGCCCCCTTCCCTCCTGTGCAGTGGCCCCAGTCCAAAATTGTTCCTGCCTGCCACGTACCTGAGAGTTAAGTTTTAATGCATGTCTGATCTGACAGGACCTAGGTCAGTCTACTCAGACTGTCAGCTGCTCTCCAGGACCTCAGGTAAATGTCTTTCATTTCACCTGCTACCTGATCCTTTTTATGAGAAATGCTGGGGATTGAATTTGGGACTGTCTATATGCCAAGCAGATTCTCTACCACTGAGACGCAGGTTCAGAGAGAGATAATGACTAGTCCGAGGTCACCCAATAAGTTTCATGACAAGCGTGGATTTCAACTTGGGTCTGCTCTGGCTCTCACGGCTATCCATATAATCCCCATGCGGACCATACGTTTGCTGACTAGTCCGTGTATATGCTTCCTGATTGGCATTGCCTCGTACTTGCATATGTTCTCCAACATCACTTAGTCTGCGTGTGCAGGCCAGGCACCCAGTTTGTATGCAATTTGTGTACAACCACCAGTGTCCCTGTATTTTAACTTCACTTTGAGTACAACATTTATATAAAATATAATTTTAACATTTCTCTATCCTGATGAAAATGATTCGGTCCCCACTACAGGAAATCCATTGCAGCCAAAAACAGAGTTTGGGGGTGGCAGGGGGGGGGGGTGTTGGCAAATAAATGCATTGGAAACAAAGATATTTTCATGTTAAAACCACCAGAGGGAGCCCAATTACTTTTGCATCTGCTGTATCTACTGTGGGTCCTGCAAAAATCAGAGCAGCCCAGAAATCCTAAGCAGTCCAGCAAAAGAGGTGACTTTCATAGTGATTGCAGGATGATGGGGTAACCATCAGTAAAACCAATTCACCTTCTAACTTACTGGGTGAAAACTCTGTTAACAGATTTCTCCCTTTGTAGTAGCAGATATCCTCCACCTTAGATGTTTGGTGCATACCTAAAAACCCCACACATTAGTCAGAGAGGCATGTTAATCATGGCCACTGCAATGGGCTGCAGGTCCCTGTTCGTGGGGCAGAAGGAGGCAGACCGGTTTCACGTTGTGTGTTATGTAAAAGTTCTCCTTCCCTGTTAAGATAACTTTTAAAACAATGCTTATAAGGGTCAATAAAGTGAAATACAAAGTAGAGAAGGATTTCTCTACACACTGCAGCTCATCAAGAATTACAGTGTTCTATATGAAATATCCATGAGATTACTTGTTCAATAAACCATGCTGTTTTGCAAACATCGAAACCCATTTGCGTCTTCCGTTGTGAATGCCTTTTGGCTGCTCATGCTACCAGTGTTGACTTTACACTCTGCTTAGTTCACTCTGCCGGAGGCAACCCTATCTGGAGTTCTTCCTTGTATTTCAGCGTAGTTTATTTGTTCACGATTACTTGATTTACTGGGTTGCAATCAAATACAAAGCATTTGGTTCCTAATGCCAGCATCTCCAGTTTTGACATCAGTTTTTCTCTTTGTGCTTGGCAGATTTACTGGATGCACCACTTGTCCATATCATTAGATGCGTAATGGTGTATTCCCTTGACATTTACTAATCAAAATCAGAAGGGAAGAGAATTGTTTTTCAACGCATGTGAAAAACAAGACTGCTTTGTATCTTACAATGACTGTAGTCCTGAGGCCCCAAGATTTTGGAGGTTGCAGGGAACTTTGGAATTATAACACAGCATGGTGGGTGCAGTCAGAAAAGGGCTGCCATGTAATGGCTGCCACAGCTTACCTTTAGTTACATTGGGAAGATCCTTGTGCTATGGTGGCAGCCGCTGCTATGGAAGCAACATTGGACATTGGGGACTTGATTGGTTGTGCATATTTTTAACAATCAAAATCCCCACTTGGCCCAACCCAATTTCTAAAAACACTTGGGTGCCATGAAAGGTGCTGGTAGGAACCATGGTGCCTGTGGCCGCCGCACTCAGGACCCTTGATGAAGCCAAAGTGTCTAGCAGCTGGACTTGCCCCAGACTTGCAGGAAGAACTCATTTGGCTGAGAAAAACCCAATGCAGCTAGGTTCAGTAATAAGAGTTTGGCAGCTTGGTGGAGCCGGTCTCATCATTAAGCCCTGCCTGAAAGAAAGAAGCAACCTGGGAGGGAGCTGCAGATGAGACAGGCCTTCAGGGCACTTCTGGTTGGGCAAAGGGGGCAGTGGGAGGAGCAAGCCAGGGGAGGGGCTTGGAAGGGGTTGGCTATTTAAGGATAATCTGCAGCAGGCCTGGGGAACGAAGTATTCCTGTTCAAGCAGCATGGGAGAGCAGAGGGTATGGGAAAGACAGAAGGACATGTTCCCTCCCCCTCCAATCTGAGGCCTGGTAGATCCTCTGCTGCAGGGAAGGCAACATGCAGCAGAGCAATAGCAACATGGCCTTGACCTGAGGGAGCATCACACAAAATCCATTCCAAACCATCCAGCACAGGTAGTGACCATCTCCAAATGGCATGCTTTAGATTATCTTTCTTGCATCTCCAGCACAGTAGAAGAAGCAACTGTAGCTGGACTGTCCAGAAGTGACTACTGGATCTACAAACTTCCGAGATGAGCGGGATGAGTAATATAGGCTCTTGTCAGTTCTGAAAGGCTGTGAACCTTGCTGACAGTCTTCAGATTCTTAGCATTTATTTAAATCAAGGTTGCTAGGTCCTACACATGTGGACTTCAAAATGTCCTAGGAATATGAGGAGCAATATGGAAACTTCAGGTCAGATGGACAATGCAATGGTGGAATACACATCTGAAGCTGCTTTATACTGAGTCCATCTGGTTCAGTTTACTTAGACTGGCAGGCTCCAAGCTCTCAAGCAAGAGAAGGACTTTTCGAACTCTTGCAAACTCTGGTCCTTTTATAACTAGACCTGAAGCTGAGCCCTTCTGTGTGCAGACATGGGCTCTACTACTAAGACGTGAGTCCTCTTTTTTAAAAAGAGTTAATTTTATAATTTTTGCAAGAGCTAAAATAGGTAGAACGTGTTTACAAATTTATTTATTTATTTATTTTTCACATTTATACCCCGCCCTCCCCATAAACTCAGGGCGGCTTACAGAGGCAAGGCAGAACCTTGCCATAATAAAAACATAATATACATAATAAATTTAAAAACATAGTAAATCTTAAAATTCCTATATAAACAGAGTGCTCAATGATATAATCCAAAGATGACAGATTGTATGTCCGAGTTCCAAGTTGACGGCTTATGGTTTCTTCCATGTTCGGATGTTTCCTCAGGGCTTCATCCAACCCACAACGGTGGTGGTATGGGGGGGGGGGCTCCTACTCAAAAGCCTGGTGGAAGAGCTCCATCTTGCAGGCCCTGCGGAACTGCATAAGATCCCGCAGGGCCCGGATCTCCCCTGGGAGCTCATTCCACCAGGTAGGAGCCGCCACCGAAAAAGCCCTGGTCCTAGTAGCGGCTAGTTTGATCTCCTTGGGGCCCGGAATAGCTAGCAAATTTTGGGCCCCTGACCGTAGTGCTCTTGGGGGAACATAAGTATACCTTGACATTCCTTGCATTAATGCACAAACAGTGCAATCCTAAACAGAGCTACACCCTTCTAAATCAGTTGGCTTTAGTGGATTTAGAAGGATGTCACTCTGTTCAGGATTGCATGGAAACTGTCCGAAGAATGCCCACTTGCCGCGGCACTTCCGGGTTTCCAGCACGGGTGTTGTCCCTCACATCCTCACTGAAGGCTCCTTTTACAGACTCTAGTGGCAATCCAGTGCACCCACATACTGCTTAAAGCTGAATTCTGTCAGTGCCCAGCTCCTTTTTACCTGTGAATCAAACTACTGTGGAATTGGAAATGTCTCCTGCTTTATCTCCCACACTGAATCTTCTTGTGTGCCAAAACATTTGGTCTCATTGATGTGAAGTACAAACGATTTCCAAATGTATCTCATTTACTGACTTTAATTATACATCCGGGCAAGCTGGAACTGTGCATTACAGTGGGAGCAGAAACCCTCTGGCCAAAATATCTCATGTTAACTAGAAGGTATTCAGTAATTCTCTGGCAGTGCACTAAAGACAAGTTTAATGGCCCCGTAGGGCTGCATGCTATGTTTGGATAAGATAATATGAGATTACTGGCTGTTTCCAATAGCCTTTATACAGGAAATTCTCTTGACTAATCGGTATTATCCAACATTCACTCACCTAATCTGATTAATGAAATTAAACCCTTTTAAAAAAAATAAATAAATAAAACTTCAGCAAATTTCAGTCTTAAGCAAACACCAGTGTTTATGGGGCTTCTTCAAATGGTATCAACAAGAGCCAAAAAGACATTGATGATCATGAATAACATATAGGGACCAACAAACTGGAAAATAAATCCTTCACTAAACAGAAACAAGGGCTGCTTTCCATCTGGGGATCCCCCCCCCCCGCATGGAACGCAGAATGATGCCCCCAATTTAAATGGGAGTGTCCATGCTACATTGTGGGCCACCCAGCCTTTCCCCCTTTAAACTGAATCAAAGAAAAACTTCATTTGATCCGATTCAAAGGAGGAACTGTGGGTGGCTATGGGCAGACCTGACACTCCACCCACGCCACAGGTTTCAAGATGTTGGAACCAAGTTCTACATTTCCCCCTTCCTGCAGCTTGGCCCCTCAAAATGCTTTCCCCCTCCCTCTTTTTGGTGGAGCTATGCTACAGTTCTACTAACCCAAGAACATATATCATGTAATACTTTTTATTAGGACCAATCAAAACGGGATGCAATCTTTTGAGTTCCCCAGAACTCTTCGTTAGGCTGGATGGAAAAAAGATGCCCTGGGTTGTGACATTAAATCCTGTTCAAGCTGGCATGGTGTGCTAAACGCGGAGCAGCATGCCGATTTAGAACGGTCCTCATGTCAGACTGTATGCAGGCTTTCTCAGAGCAAGAGGTAATTGATAATTCTCTTTAGAGAGAGAATTGGGATATTGGTGTCAGGCTTCCCCACAGCATCAATGAAATACACTCTTGTAGAAAGGTTTTACTTTATTTGAAGCTATAGGTGCATGTACAGGATCACTGTTAGGAATGAGGAAAAAGTAATGAGCATGACAGGTTCAAACAGCTGAGGCCCAATTGCGGGACTTCCCCCGCGCGCCATCAGGCCTGGGAGCAAACGCTTCTAGTTGGCAAAACATATCTCCTTCCCACGACTCTCCGTGAGATCACCCAAGCAACTATCTAGCAGTGAACCACCTGTGGCCTTGAGAGATATACACGTTCCAGCAGCTAAGCAATTAAGCGCATCAACAGGTTTACATATGAACCCAAAAGCAAGTAAGCGCATACATGTGAAATACAGAATAAAAGAAATTTGGCAGCTTGCTGACAATTGGTTGGACTTTGTTTTTATCACCTCTTGGTCTGAGAAAACCATTTTGTTGGTCCTAATAAAAGGTATATCCTGACTTGGATGGCCCAAGCTAGACTGATCTCATCAGATCTCTGAAGCTAAGCAGGGTCTGCCTTGGTCAGTATTTGGATGGGAGACCACCAAAGATGTCTAGGGTTGCAATGCGGAGGCAAGCAATGGCAAACCACCTCTGAACGTCTCTTGTCTTGGAAACCCTATGGGGGTCACCAAAAGTCAACTGTGATGTGATCACATACATGCACACGCACATAAAATAAAATAAAAGGTATGCCCTAACCTGAATCGCCCAGGCGAGCCTGATCTCAGAAGCAAAGTAGGGTCAGCCCTAGTTAGTATTTGGATGGGAGACCTCCCAGCAAGTCCAGGGTTACTACGCAGAGGTAGGCGGTGGCAAACTACCTCTGAACATCTCTTGCAATGAAAGCCCTGTGGGGTTGCCATAAGTCAGCTGTGACTTGAAGACATCTCCCACTGCCAACAAAAGGTATTACAGGGGTTGTGTTCTTGGTTTTGGAGTTTGCTTTTGGACAAGTACACCAAATGAACACCTTTCTTGTGGCTCTACAGTGCCGCTCATCTGGGTAGCGGGGTGGGTGGGCTGTAGAGAGGCCCAGTGTGATCTCTAACATGCAGGGCTATTTTTGGGCAGGAACAAAGTTCTGGTTGGTTCCTGAGTTGGCCACACCCAGCAGGAACTTATTAGCATAATAGGCCACACCCAACAGCAGAAACTCATTAGGATTGGCTACAGTAGGCGTGTGCGGCCTAACATGCAAAGGAGTCCCTGCTACAAAAAAAAAGGCCCTGGGTTTTGACCACAAACAAGGTAAACAGAATAAGAAGGGAAAGGTGGGTGTGGCTGGATGACCACACTTCTGCGAACACGGGGCTGTGGCCTAATAGGCTAATTAGCTGTGGTGTCAGGGTATGGCCCAATATGCTAATGAGTTTCAGCTGTTGGGTGTGGCCTATTATGCTAATGAGTTCCTGCTGGGCTTTTTCTACAAAAAAAGCCCTGTTAACGTGTCTGTGCTTGTGTGCAGATTGCAGCAGAAGAAAAGGGGGGGGGAGCAGCAAGTGGCGTGGAGACTGGGCATGTGGAGGCTGTTATTGCTTGCTCCGCTTGTTATTGTCACCCCAGCAAGGGTGTACCCCCCCCCCCGCATCCCTGCATAGAAGCACCAAAGAAGTGCTGAGTCAGGGCTCATCATGTAGCGCTAATGAAAGCAGGTGTATAGATACAAAAGTCAGCCACAAGCAATCATCAATGTGATTCGCTTTGTGAGATTTTCGACACCACCATTGTCTAGCTTATAGGGTGGGGTGAGGCAGGCTACTGGACTAATCTATTATTCCAAAAACAAGAGAGTCTGAAGCTGGCCACCAAGCAATTTTGATCTGACCACAAACTGGTGCACTAGGGGAAAATATTTTTAGATTAGTTTTCGGAGCATATCCTTTGACGTTGGGAAAACAGTTTCTTGCTTGGGCATCACACTTGCCACTTCTAGTTATCGATGGAGTGCCTCAAAATGGTTTCCCTGACATGTCGGTAATAGTAGTACCACGTGCCTGAGCTGTATTTCCTACCATTTTACTTCTGTTTCGGCTGGTATCATCTATTTCCTTTCCTTTTTTTTTTTTTTTAACTTCACCATATGGTGCTCCTTGCTTTGCTTTTGTTCTTTTCAGTGATTACTTTTTTACGCTCTGCGGAATATAGTCAGCAGCATCCAGTAGGAGGCATTTTTAGGTCAGTGACTAATTTTTCCCAGGCCCACATTATAAGGTCGGGTGATTTATGCCGGCACTATTTATATTGAAAAGATGGCTGGGCTCATAACTTTTAACCATGACAATACAGGGCTCACCTTGGGATTCTGGTGTCTGATTGATTGAGTCTTTCCACCAGCTTAGAAAATGAAATGTCGCCGCTGCGGGAGTTCCTGAGTTGAGGTGGTTTCAGAGTGCCCATCGCATTAGCAGACAAGTGGCTTAATCGAAGGTTGCAGTAGCCTGTACAAAAGGGAGCCCAGAAGAAGTGTGTGGTACAATTTCCTGGGTCTGTAGCACTCCTGAGTGCATGTCTGAATGTATCCCCATGTAGGCATCCCACCATACATGGAAAGGCCGTACACTGAGGAAATAATGATCCTCCCTTCACTTTCTCCTGAGATGTAAAGGTAAAGGTTCCCTTGCTCGAAAGCTAGTCGAGTATGACTCTAGGGTTGGGGTGCTCATCTCCGTTTCAAAGCCGAAGAGCCAGCGCTGCGACTGTCCCAAGACGTTTCCGTGGTCATATGGCCAGCATGACTAGACACCAAGGCGCACGGAATGCTGTTACCTTCCCACCAAAGTGGTACCTATTTATCTACTTGCAATTTCTTGCTTTCGAACTGCTAGATCCTAGCTTTTAATTTGCAGTGGCACTTTCAACTTTTCCAAACATACAGCAACTCTACTCCGAAGTGTTAACACCCCTGATGATTCAGATTGATGTCAGAGTGGAGTAAAGAACTTTGCTGATGGTAGCATATCTACGTCTGGATGGGAGACCACCTAGGAATGCTAAGCGCACACACACACCCTTGAATTCCAAGACAAAAGATAAGTGGGATGGTGGCAGGCAAGTGCCATCAAGTCTCAGCAGGCTTAGGGCAACCCCAGAGGGTTTTCAAGGCAAGAGACGTTCGAAGGTAGTTTGCCAAGTCAAGCCTCTGCATATCAGCCCTGGGCTTCCTTGGTGGTTTCCCATCCTCCAGGTATGAACCAGGGCCGACCTTGCTTAGCCTCTGAAATCTGATGAGATCCAGCTAGTCTGTGCTATTCAAGGCAGGACAAGTGGGATACAGATATAAAAAGCACCTTACATTTATATATGCATTGTTGTTCTCCAGAGAAGGGGCTCTGTCTCCCTATGCAAGCGGAGGGTGCAGTGTGTCTTCTTTCTCTCCCTGAATATCGGCATTTCCGACCCCCCCCCCCATAATATGCATATCTGACGTGGGGCCAGAGGATTGGATGTGTTCCAGTAAATCACAATGACCCTGAAACTCCCAGCTCTATTAGTGAGACAAAGCAAGGGATCATAGAAACATACGGATCGTTACTGTTTACCATGTACCGAGCTATCTCAAGGCCTCAGGACTGGCAACATGAGAAGAAGAAGAGATTGGATTTATACCCCGCCCTTCACTTGGAGTCTCAGAGCGGCTTACAAACTCCTTTCCCTTCCCCTCCCCACAACAGACACCCTGTGAGGTGGGTGGGGCTGAGAGAGCTCTGACACAAACTGCTCTTTTTCAAGGACAGCTATGCCAGAGCTTGTGACTGACCCAAGGTCACATCAGCAGGTGCAAGTGGAGGAGTGGGGAATCAAACCCGTTTCTCCCAGATTAGAGTCCGCACACTTAACCACTACACCAAACTGGAAACGAGCTTGATTCTAAATGCATTTTAGATTCAAGTCCCCACTTTCCAGTTCGCTTGCCTTGAACCAGAACAGATTATCAGCCACTTGACTTCAAAACGCTTGTTGCCTTATCCCAAACCTATGCAAGCATACCGGCAGTGGTGTACCCAGCCTATTTGGTGCCCGGGGTGGACAATTTTCTTAACAACCCCCTCCTTTTTGCTGTCAAGTCACAGTTGACAGGCAGGCAACCCCGTAGGGTTTTCAAGGCAAGAGACACGCAGGGGTTGGTTTGCCATTGCCTGCTTCCAAGTCAGCCCTGCTTAGCTTCTGAGATCTGATGAGATCAGACTAGGCTGGGGCTATCCAGGTCAGGGTCCCTCCTCAATAGACAAGATTATTTTTAGTAATAATGATGAAATAAAACAAATAATAATAATGGCCAGAAAAGAAACTCAAGACAGTGATTTTTTTCTTTTATTTCACTTTGTATGTATAATCATGCCAGTAAAAAAAAAATAATCAGATTCCAACACTCTGTTCCATTACAAAAGCCAGCGTGGTGTAGTGGTTGAAGTGTCAGACTAGGATCTGGGAAATCCAGGTCTGAATCCCCACTCCTGCCGTGGAAGCTTGTTGGGTGACCTTGGGCCAGTCCCATGACTCTCAGCCTAGCCCTGACCTGGATAGCCCCAGGATAGCCTGATCTCATCAGAGCTCAGAAGCTAAGCAGGGCCATTGTGGAACGCAGGCAATGGCAAGCCACCTCTGAAGGTCTTCTGCCTTGAAAACCTGGCAGGGTTGGCATAAATCAGCTGTGACTTGATGGCAAAAAAATAAATAAATCCATCACACCACTCATGTTCTGAGCAGGCACTTGGGAGGGCTTCTGTTCTCCATTTTGAAGCCCCGGAGCTGAGCATCCCAAACATCTACAAGGCATTTTTGAGAGCTACTAACTAATAATAGCCAAAGCATCACAAAATAGTGACCGCAAGCTTCACCAGATTGTTATGTTATGAAACACCCCGCCCAAAGAAGATGCCCCCACCCTCCATTGTTTCCAAAGGACTAAAGTCAAACCAGAGAATCTCTGCAGTAGTAACTCAAACGGGGCATTTTGCAAGCCCAGGAGAACCAGTGCAATGTACAGAGTACCCAGCAGCAGTGTTCTCTCTAAGCTGAGTTAGTGTGAGCTAGCTCACCGTTTTTTAGCCTCCAGCTCACATATTTTTGTCTTAGCTGAAGAAGGATGGCTCCAGAGCAAACTAATGTATGCACTAGCCAAATCGCTTGCTCACAACTTTAATGCCAGTAGCTCACAAAGTTAAATTTTTGCTCACATGACTCCACAGCTTAGAGGGAGCATTGCCCAGCAGTACCAGTGTAATCACAGGGTGCCCAGCAGAACCCAGTGCCATTATGGCAATGCTAGCTCAGCACAACTGATATCAAGCACAGAATCACAGTCCAAGCAAGGGGGGTTGGAAGCCCAGCAGAACTGGTGCAATATACAGTGCCCAGCAAACCCAGTGCCTTCTGTTCATAATATTAATAAAGGTTTGCTGCTATATTACTCTTAAATACATTCTGCCACCCAGCAGGATAGGTATGAGAAGGTCTTGAGACCAAAAAGTGAAAATGGGGGGGGGGGACATGGGCAAATTAGGTGAAGGGAGACAGAATTGAATGAGAAAAGTGTGGAAAAGAGGGAGAAAAATTAAGAGACGGAAATGTTGTTTTATCTTATTGCAACCCCCTAAATACTGCTTTGCAAGATCTGGCTGAGTTGGGTGCAAGGAAAGGCAAGAGAAAGGCTAGACTATTGGAGATAACGATGTGCATGCTGGCAATTACTGTAGTAGCTATCAGCGTGCTGGCTCGGTTATATGATCTGTTAAGCAAGTTTGCCTCAGTCTTGGTGAAAGGGACATCTAACACAGCCTAGAGTGCTTTTTGCCATGCTCAGACTTCCCTGCGCCCCTAGTGGCTGCAGCCAGTACTGCATTTTAACAAATAAAAGGAAAGACGTTTGACTGGACGCAGCATAATGCTGGCTTCAAGGGGCCTCCAGCTGACTTCTTCAAGCTGTGCCCAGGGTGGGCCACACCCTCACCCCACCCTTGGTATGCCACTACATAATGGACCAGTCCCCCCCCGAAATGTCCAGCCCATTCTATTCCCGTGTGCATAGCTGAACCTTAAAGCAATATACTGTATTTTATTACATGAAAATTAGCCTGCCTCAGAAAGCATAATTTTTGAAAAAAGTTAAATATCTAGGCATACATATGACTAACAAAAATAACTCTTTGATCGAAGAGAACTATACAAAGCTTTTGAAAGATATTAGATCGGATCTACAGAAATGGAATGCTATTCCATTATCCTTTATGGGTAGAGTTGCATTGGTCAAGATGAACGTGTTACCTAGATTCCTGTACCTGGCACAAAATATACCAGTGCTAAAAAAGCAAAATTTCATAGAGGATCTCAATAAAGCCACTAGACAATTTATATGGCAACATAAGAAAGCTAGAATAAAATGGAAGGTGCTCCAAGACAGTAAAGAAAGAGGAGGATTGAATGTTCCCAACTGGTACATATACTACCAAGCGGCCGCCTTAACTTGGATAAAGGACTGGGTAAAACTTGAAAATACAAGACTCTTAGCACTAGAAGGTCATGACCTTAGTATGGGGTGGCACGCTTATGTATGGTACGGGAAAGACAAGATCCATTCAAATTTCGGCAGACATCTATTAAGAGGCTCGTTAAATAAAGTATGGGCAAAAATTAAAGAAATATGGTACAAAAAAACACCAAGATGGGTTGCCCCTTTAGAAGCCTTTATTATACCCTCAGCAATAACAATGAACTTAAAGGAAAGCTATCAAACTCTACTAAATAAAAAAACCGAGCTAAAAACAGAATTTATGAAGGATGAAGCTGTTAAAAATGTAATGATCTCCTGGGGGAAAGATATAGGGGAAATTGAGGAAGAGCAATGGGCAATGATGTGGAAATCTGTCAAATACATGAAAGTGGTTGCATATAAAGAAAACGTTTATAAGATGTTCCATAGATGGCACTGGGCACCAGTTAAGTTGGCCAAATGCTACAGGGGATATTCCGATAGATGTTGGAAATGTAAAAGTGGCAAAGGTACGTTTTATCATATGTGGTGGGAATGTTATATGGTACAAAGATTCTGGAAAATAGTTAGAACAGCCCTCCAAGAAAGTCTAGGTATAAACGTAGCATTAAAACCAGAAATATACCTGCTAAACAACAAACAGGATGCGTATATAATTAGCTATATCATAACAGCAGCCAGACTGTTAATAGCACAAAACTGGAAATCTGAAAGCTTACCCACTAGAGCAGATTTGATAAATAAAATTCTAGAACTAGCCAGAATGGACGATTTAAGCTTAAAGATGCAAAATAAAAATGAGAAGGTACCCAAAAGGAGATGGGATAAGGTATATATATGGATAGAACATCAAACAGAAAGGTAACTAGAAAAAGATATGACACGAACTGTAATACTGAAGGTTGCACCACCAACAGATAAGCTAAATAACTGGAAATGAATGACTCTGAATTGTAATCAAGCCAATGAAAAATGGATATGTATATTCTTTTATTGAAAATAATAAAAAAAAATTTAAAAAAAGAAAGCATAATTTTTCTGCACTCTGGAAAACAGAGAGCCACATTGGGGTGGGATCCACAGGGAAGGAAGAATGGTGTGTCCCTAGGGCTGCCAGGTCAGTGTTGGAAAGCACCTGGAGATTTTGGGGAGGGACCTTAGCAGGGTATCTTGCTATATAGCCCACCTTCCAAAGTAACCATGTGCTCCAGGGGAACTGCGACCACTGTCTGGAGACCACTTGCAATTCTGGGAGATCTCCAGCCACTACCTGGAGGTTGGCAACTATATGTGCTCCATTACCTCTCATGTGGATGAGGAAGTGCTTCAAACCTCTTTTCTAGAATTACTACATCCACAGAATCCAGAACTTTGAGACTATTGGGGTGGACCGTGTTAGTAAAGGTAAATGTTTCCCTTGCTCGAAAGCCAGTCGAATCTGACTCTAGAGGGCAGTGCTCATCTCCGTTTCCAAGCCGAAGAGCCATCGCTGTCCGAAGACGTTTCCGTGGTCATGTAGCCAGCATGACTAAATGCTGAGGTGCATGGAACACTGTTACCTTCCCACTGAAGCGGTACCTATTTGACTTCTTGCGATTTCTTGCTTTCGAACGGCTAGGCTGGCAGGAGCCGGGACCAGAGACGGGAGCTCTCTGTCACATGGCTCTAGAGTCTTGAACTGCCGAACTACAGACCTTCTGGCCTGCAGCTCAGCATCTTAACCTCTGAGCCACTGCTCAGTACCTCTGCACAGCTTGGGGAATTGTACCACTTGGTATCTGTGAATGAGTGTAATAACAATAATAATGCTTTAAAGAGACTGAGCTGTTAATGCCATGCCAGATGCCTTTCCACTCCACTCCATACCCATGGAGTAGTTGCTGGCACTCACAGACGTCTTAAAAGCAGCTAGGTACGCATAGACGTCTTAAAAGAAGCTATCAAATGTGTGGGCTAGCTGATGGCCCTAAGGGTAAGGACCCAAGCTTCAGTCCTGTCACCAAAGATCCAATGACCTCAATACCTTCAGGGGGTGGGACTGTGTCAGTGGTAGAGCACATGATTTGCATGTGGAAAGTCCCAGATTCAATCCCCAACACCTCTGGTTAAAGAAACCAGGTAGGAGCTGATGTGAAAGACCTCTACCTGAGACCCTGGTCAGCTGCTGCCAGTCAGAGTAGACAATACTGACTTTAGCAGAAGAGTGGTCTGCCTCAATATGTGATGGGACTATCACTATGGGTCTGGACTAACAAATCTGTGAGGGCTATAACCCTATATGAACCCAGATTATATTCAGATTTCTCAAAGGACATACATATGAAAGATTGAGGATGATTCTTCTCATCTGGGGAAGAAGGGCATATGTGTATATGGAAGGAATTTGAGTTTTGAAACCAAGAAACCAAGAATGTGCGTGCAGCCCTGCGTATGCCGAAACATCTTGTCAGAATTCTCTTTTAGGATTTGATGCAGGGTAGCAGATTCACTGCTCTTCATTAGCACTCTACTTGTTTGTGAATGAATAAAAAAAGGAATGAAGTTTTATAAAGATCCCACAAACCTCCTGTGCACTTTCATCCAAGGAAACTGGCCTTGGTAATTGGACCAAGTACTGAATCGGCAAAGTACTGAATATGCAAGACATTTAAGGAATAATGAGCTAGCATTCTTCTTTTCAGTTTCTTAGTATAAGAGAGGTAATGTCTTGGGAATATAGATGTCTAAGTCTTCCACAGAAAAATCTGAAGAATATTTATACAGTAAAATTTATTTGGACTGTTTGGAAAGGAGGTTTAACTACTATCAGGGGCCACCAGATCTCCAGGTCTTGTGCACACTTTTTTGTCCACTTATATCGTCACTTCAAAATATAAATCTCTGTCCTAGATCTTTATATCCCCAAATTCTAGAAAGCAGAGAATATGCTTGTTGAGAAGCTGTCAAGACAGCTCTGGGATGGGAAGTACCTTAAGGTTTTAGGGGGGGAAGCCTGAGGAGGGGAGGGGAGAGACTCCAGTGGGGTAGAATGGGCAGAGAGTCCACCTTCCAAAGCAGCTGTTTGCTCCAGGGGAACTGATACCTGTCACCTGGATGTCAGTTGTTATCCCAGGAGATCTTCAGCCTCCACCTGGAGGTTGGCAACCCTAAGACGTCGTGGTCTGTCAGGCCCAACATGTTTAAGGTTATGCCAAATGATGTGGTTTCAAACCGGACATTGTGGGGTGTTAAGAGGCCATCCCTACTTCTTCTGGCAGCAAATTCCGCAGTTTAATCACTGCCCTTTAGGATTCATTTCCCTGGCTCCGAGCCGGGGGGGGGGGGGGGGGAGAGAAGGAACAGGGTGACAGAAGGTGGCTCCTCCACTGGGACCAGGGAGAGCCTACCATGGCAATGTGCCAGCAGCCCCAGAGGCTACCGTGTTGGAGCCTGCAACTGAGTCCTCAATGCCAGCCTGAGAGAGCCGCCATGCCTGCACTACGCAGGTCTCGAGTCCATAGTTTCCGGGAGCTGTCTCCACTCTGCAGGAACAGTGATGGCAGGAGGCTTGGGCTGTCGTGGCCTAAGGTGGTGAAAAGCTAGACTGGCTGCATGCAACCCCATCCTAGAGCCGTGCAGTGAGACCGAGACTTCTTTGCAGGATCCTGACCATAGCACAGTGCAGCTACAGGAACTTCAACACCTGCCAGCAGTGCAGCTGAGCCTGATTATTAGGCTGAGGCTTGGGAAGGCCGCTTGGCTGGTGGATCAATTGGTCCCTTAGAACCAAGCCCTGTGCCCCAGCCACAACCTCTTGCTCCAGTCTATGCCCTCCAGTCTCATGATCCAGGACTGAGGGTGCAACTCAAGAGGAGACCTGACCGGGCTCGCCTGCAGAATGCAGGACTCCACAGAAGCCACGTCCCTTAACACAAATGGCCCACTGCTCATCACCTGTAATTGCTCAAACTGCTCAAAAGTAGATGGGCAACTGAATTGAAATGGTCAGTTTAAGTTTTAACATAAGATCTGCAATTCCTTTCAGTGTTTGGACTAGTTCAGATCTCCTGGGAGATTTACAGGCGTCATGTTCTGATTTTTTTTGCACAGGTGAAGATGAGATCTAAGAGTCAGCTTGGTTTCTTCCTTCATTGCCAGTCTTACATTACAGGGACTGCCCTCCAATGGTTTCAGCCCCTTTTAATTAAGTTTCCATCGGAGAGTCTGAGTCATCACCATGGGACTTTAAGCCCTGACCTGGATAGCCCAGGCAAGCCTGATCTCATCAGATCTCGGAAGCTAAGCAGGGTTGACTCTGGCAAATACCTCAGATGAAAGACCTCCTTGAAATACCAGAGGCGGGAGGGCGGGGGCTGGCTTTATTCAGCCACCTCTCTGAATATCCTCCAGGCCCCCAGTAGGGGTCAGTCACCAGAGGCTGACATGACTTCAAAGTGCGCGTACACACACACACACATGAAAAATACAACCCCCCACAAGAAGCATGGGACTTTGGATGGAGTGAACTTCAGTGCTCTGTTCCCTCACCCATACTATCTCTCCCTTATATATAAAGCCATAGTGGGCTCCAACGTTCCAAAATGCACACTTTTAGTGTTTGGCCGCAAGAACTGTCAGTCAGAAGACGCTGGCTGTGTTGACTGGCTGCTTTGTGCAGTCCCACCCAGCGTTTCAAGGTCTTTTGCATATGGAAGCTGATTGGACTTCACTCCATTCCACACCACAAGCAGAATACCACAAGGCAAAAAATGATAGGAAAAGGTGCCAGCAGTCACCCCATTACTGCCACAGATGGTGTGCAAGTCCCAGGTTCATGTTTTAAAAGCTGCCTGGGGGATTATGGACCATTCACACACTTTCAACCTTAACATACCTCATAGGGTAGTTGTGCGGATCATACGGGGGAGAGGAGAATGATGTCAGCTGCTTTGGTTCCCACTGCAGGGAAAGACTGCCCTTTCCCTAGGCAGAGGCTGGGGGGAATGTAAACCTGAAGACAGACAGGCAGATAAAGGTAGGCTGATGGTTGCCTGGAAAGGACATAGGGTTGCCAACTCCAGGTTGGA
>NW_015162026.1:49408-80213 GCF_001447785.1 Gekko japonicus | reverse complement strand
GAGAGCTCTTAAAGCTCTGGTGCTAATTCAAAGTGTTGCAATGTATCAACAGAATAGTGTTTTGGAAAATCTTTAGGAATTGTCCTCCTTTGCATCAATTTGACTTTGTTGGCAATGGCAACCCTAGGCCTGCAAGCACTCTTAGGGTGACTTCATGCCTACAGACTGGCATGGCATCACTAGCCCTGGCTGCTTGCTCCTGTTCAGCCGGAGCATCCCTATGGAAGCTGACTGGGTGAGTTCAGACCAGCCACAGACTTTCTGCCTAACCTACCTTACAGTGTTGCTGTACAGATCGCAAAGCCAAAGAGAATGAAGTAAGCTGCTTTGCTCCCCGCTAATGAGAAAGACAGAATTTTGCCTACAAAGAGGCTGCTGAGAGGGGAGGAGATAAAGTTGCCAGCTTAAGGTATGGAAATTCCTGGAGATTTGAGGAGTGGAGCCCGGAGAGGGTGACCTCAGACAGGTACAGCGCCATAGACTCCACCTTCCAAACCAGCCATTTGCTCCTGGGGAACTATTGTTCCCAATCTTGGCCCAGCAGCCATCAAACCATTCTCTTCAACCCCCTGCTGTGCAGCTGACTTTCCCCTTGGGTTGCCAATCTCCAGATGGGACCTGGAGATCTCCCGCTGTTACAATTGATCTCCAGATGACAGAGATCAGTTCCCCTGGAGAAAATGGATGCTTTGGAGGGTAGACCCTATGTTTCCGCCCCCCCCCCAATGCTGCCCTCTACAGAATCCACCCCCCAAATCTCCAGGAGGTACTTTACCTCCTTCCAGCCTATGCATTCATTACAAATCACATCTTTCTAGATCTCGTTGTATTGCTTTCACAACGGGCTTTACTGCTAGTTTAATATATGTATACAACCACTGGATGAAATCATCTGTAGCTTTAAAATTGGGTGTCGCTAAATATGCTGGTGACACCCAGCTCTACCCATCAATAAAGAAGCCTCCAGAAGCAGCTGTCTCCATTGTAGGACAAGGCTGTGGCCAGGTGGTTGATGCTAAACCAGCTGAAGCTAAATCCCAACAAGATGGAAGTGATGTTGGTTGGGAAGTCTGGAATCTCACATGGTACACTGACTCCGCAGCTTTAGAAGGGCTCAGCAGTTTGCAGCTCTTCAGGGACAGAATCTGAGGGGTGCTCTTGAGCCTAGTCTTCCGGATGGAGAAACAGGCTGGAGTAGTCAGTAGGAGTGCCTCATTCACCATCCTCTGAGCTGACCTTCACAGCAGGTGGCATATCCCACTACTGTCTGCACAAGATTCTCATGATATCCTCGAGGATAAGCTGGTTAAGTGTGGGCTGGATGGTGCAACCGTTGGATGGATTCATGGTTGGTTGAAAAATCGTACCCAATGAGTGCTCGTAAATGGCTCTGCGTCTACGTGGAGGGAAGTCTCGAGTGGAGTGCCGCAGGGCTCGGTCCTAGGCCTGGTGTTGTTCAATGTTTTTATAAATGACCTGGAGGAAGACATAGAGGGGATGCTTATCAAATTTGCAGATGACACGAAGCTAGGTGGGATGGCTAATTCCGAAGAAGACAGAGTCAGGATTCAAAACGATCTAGATAGGCTAGAACAGTGCGCTGAGACAAATAAAATGAATTTTGGAAAGTGTTCCAACCCTTTTATCATCCTAGTTGCCCTTTTCTGCACTTTTTCCAATGCTATAATATCCTTTTTGAGGTGTGGTGACCAGAACTGTACACAGTACTCCAAATGAGGTCGCACCATTGATTTATACAGGGGCATCATGATACTGGCTGATTTGTTTTCAATTCCCTTTCTAATTTAAAGCACAGCAAATGGCTGGTTCTAACTGCTAGCACTCTCTCCACCAACTAATTGAGGAGGAATTCTGAAGAGTCATATGCTGATAGGGGGAAAAAAAAGCTTTTCTGTTCTAGAGAAGGCTTAGAGGGGACAGGATTGCAGTCTTCAAGTATTTGAAGGGCTGTCATGTAGAAGATGGAGTGGATCTATTCTCTCTTGCTCCGGATTGCAAGACTAGATCTAATGGGTGGAAATTACAAGGGAGTCGTTACCAGCTAAATATCAGGAGAAACTTCCTAACTGTAAGAGTGGTTGAGCAGTGGAACAGTCTGCCTCGGGAGGTGGTGGATGCTCCTTCGCTGGACATTTTCAAGTGGAGGCTGGACGACCATCTTTCGGGTATGTTGTAGGTATGTAGGGCTATCTTTCAGCTATGTTCTTGCAGAGTGCAGGGGGTTGGACTAGATGACCTGCAAGGTCCCTTCCAACTCTAACATTCTATGATTCTATGATTCTAAGAGCTTTTCCTCTCCTAGCTCCCATTCTGTAAAATGGGTGCATGGAGGTGGCTCCTTCTCTCAGCGAGGCATGTAAAACTGTATATTGATTGGGGGGGGGTTGAGAAAAGTCTGTTTGGTGATGGATTTTGTTATGTATTAGGTCTGGAACATTTCAGGTCTATCTACCAGAGACTGGCTGAGCTTGGAGCTCTAGAACAATAGCCCACCGGGACTCTAGAAGTGACCAGTGAGAAACTAATGATGTAAATACCCTATAGTTGGGAGTGGGGTGTGTTTGGATGTGGTTTTTGCACGCTATTTAAACAGGGCTGCTGCCCTGGGGTTTTTGTCTTGTTCCTGAAATATCTCCTTATATATAATTTTTGGGTGACACTTTGCTGAACATTCCATGCGCTTCCAAATCAGTTGGCTCCCTGATCTGTCAATCAGAAGGACTCCCTATGCACTGACTGTGTTGCCTGAGTCCCGCCCACAGAAGCGGAGCACAGCATCTCAGGCTCAGTCTGGTGGGAGGTGACAGATGGGCCAGACATTCCAGCGGGTGGAGGGTGATGAGGCCAAAGCCCATTATGGCTGTGCAACAGCAGTTATTGTTGTCTGTGGCCGGGTGCACGTAGCTGGCCGGCCTGCGAGCAGATGGGGGCCGGCGCCATGGAGGAGAGGGCAGCCAAGGAGGAGGGCGAGATCCAGCAGCTGCATGGGCCTGAGCAATGCTTCAGCAACTGGGAGTGGCAGTGCCTGGCTGAGGCCAAACAGGACGACAGCGCCCTCCCAGCCAAGCTGTGGGACGATGACATGACCACCACCGAGGCCTGGAACACAGCCGAGGGGGGGGGTCGGTGTGCGTATGGCTGTTGTATGGTGTGGGGAGGGAGGGGGAAACCAGTACCGAGGCTGCAGGTACCACTGTTACCCTGGAAGCCCGCAGGGAGGAGCTGTGCCTGGAGGGTTGGGGAGGCTGCTACTCCATCTTCCTAGAGTTCGTTGTATTGGTTTTACAATGGGCTTTCCTGCTAGTCACTTAATAAAGCAGAGCTGTTCACTGCAATGCGTCTTGAACCCAGTATTTGACAGATTTCATCTTTGATCCTGATTTGTTGTTTGGCTATTGTTTTTTTTTTTAATAAGACTACATTTGGTTTGTTGAGCAAACATGGCTTCATTTTGCATACTGTAAGCTGCCCTGAGCTATGTCAGAAGTGTGGGTTGAAAATCTTGTAAATAAATAAAATCATGAATAGAATCTTCTTTCCTGTTTCAATATCGTGCTGCTTTTTGGAGATAGGGCTCATTGAAAGAAGAGCAGGAAGAGGCACCTATCTCTGTTGGGTGAAGCTCCAGATACGATGATTTTTTTCAAGAATGGTCCCATGACCAGAGGAGTAGCCCCATCCTCATGGGTGACGGGGAGATGCTGAGTTTCTTGCCTGAGTCTTACATCATCTTTTCCCCTATAACAGTGGTGGTGAACCTATGGCACGGGTGCCAGAGGTGGCACTCAGAGCCCTCTCTGTGGGCACGCGTGCCATCACCCCAGCCAGGCCCAGACCATCATTAAAGTGTCGAATTCTCTGCAAATAATTTTAAGTAAATGAAAGCATTTGGGATTGCTCTCCTTACTTTGTTTGGATCATCTTAAATTAATGTATGAGTTGTTTTTTCTAAAGTAAAACCTCAGTATTCAGGTTAAATTGCCATGTTGGCACTTTGCGATAAATAAGTGGGTTTTGGGTCGCAGTTTGGGCACTCGGTCTCTAAAAGGTTTGCCATCACTGCCCTATAACATGACTTAGAAGATGGGCAGAGTATGCCACTTCCAGGTCCTGCTCCCATCCTTTACCATGTTATCTCATCTGGTGAACAGATGCTTGTGATTTGCTTCTCATCCAAAGGGCTGCAAGAGGTGTCCTAAATTCCACCACAGGGGCAATAGGACTGGAGCAAAACATGCAGGTGAAACGAATACTGCAAACGTCTCATTACATAATCTGCATCTCATTACATAATCCATATATATGCATTTGGAATATAAATTCTTCAATACAGAATGTGAGTTTGCTGGTTACATTACTTGGGCTATCAAGGCAAGTCAAGGCCTCATTTCAAAAAGGATGTGGACAGACTGGAGCGGGTGCCAAGGAGAGGGATGAGGATGATGGCGGGAGAGCAAGTCCTAGGAGGAAAGTTTGAGGGACCTGTCTGGAGAAGAGGAGGCTGAGGGGGGGACGACGACATGTTTGCTCTCTTGAAGTATCTGAAGGGCTGTCACTTAGAGGAGGGCTGTCACTTAGAGGAGGGCGGGGAGCTGTTCCTGTTGGCAGCAGAGAAGAGGACTCAGAATCATGGGTTTAAATTAAGGGTGGGGAGGTTCCGGCTGGATCTTAGAAAAAACTTTTTTACAATAAGAGTTGTGCAACAGTGGAATCAGCTCCCCCTCCCCGGCAGTCTTTTAGCAGCAGCTGCACAATCACTTGTCAGGGATGCCCTAGGCCAATGATGGCAAACCTTTTAGAGACCGAGTGCCCAAACTGCGACCCAAAACCCACTTATTTATCGCAAAGTGCCAACACGGCAATTTAACCTGAATACTGAGGTTTTACTTTAGAAAAAACAACTCATACATTAACTTAAGATGATCCAAACATAGTAAGGAAAGCAATCCCAAATGCTTTCATTTACTTAAAATTATTTGGCAGAGAATTCGACACATTAATGACGGTCTGGGCCTGGCTGGGGCGATGGCAAGCGTGCCCACAGAGAGGGGTCTGAGTGCCACCTCTGGCACCCGTGCCATAGGTTCGCCACCACTGCCCTAGACTGATCCTGCATTGAGCAGGAGGTTGGACTAGATGGCCTGCATGGCCCCTTCCAACTCTGAGATTCTGTGATTCTAAAATGATGCGACACGCCAAAACAGAGTATTACACTGTAAATCCCGGGCCACCGGTCATCCTGGAGAAGCCCCAATTCCCCAGCCCCACAGAATTGCCAGCCACTGCTGCTCCTCTATTCCATTACCCCACTTGCCTGTTTGCCCTCGACTCTCTGGGTTGAGTGAGCAGGCAGCAGGATCAGCAACAAGGAGGAGGAGCCATGCCTGCATATGACAGTAAGGCAGTCCATTGGAGGAGAGGGCCTTTATATGCCTCCACGCCACAACCCTGGTATAGCCTGGTGGTCTGTCTTCCAAACACTGACCAGGGCAAACCTTGCTTAGCTTCCGAGAACTGACCAGATTGGGATATCCCAGCCTAGGTCAGGGCCATATATTGTCCCTGCGTAAAGTTTGTGTGTGCAAGTGTGTGTGGAGACATCTCCGCTGAAATAAGACGATCCGCTAAGCTCAGAAAGCCTTCCAAAAACTGAATTAGACCTTCCTTTTGTTTGTGACACATGGGGGGGGGGAAGCAAGAAGGGCTGGAACAGAACAGCCCGGCAATCCTATGTCACGCAGAAGCTCCAGATGGGAAACGGTCTGATGGCAGCACAGCTTGTTTTTTATGCATTGCTTTGGTTTGTTATGTTTCCCTTTGGAAAGTGCTTTTATTGTTCTAGAGGGGGTAGGGAAGCACCAGCTCCCACTGTCTTAAATAAACACCCAAGCTACAAGGAGAGGATAATTATAGCTACAGAAAGTCAAGTCATCAAGACGGGCGAAGGCAGCCGATCCCGATGCCAAGGAGACACACATTCACACACAGGCACAAGACACAGCTAGTGCGTGCAGGAACGACGTATGAGTGAGGCCATGCTGTGTGCTAAAGCCGAAGCTGTACAGTTCTGGGATTCCCCCTTCTCTTGGGTTTGTTTTCCTGCTAGCATACTACCGAATTAGGTCATTTCCAAATACATTTCTGAATGCACGTGCAGCAGAGAGGAGCTAATCCTGCAAGAGCTGAGCAGCTGCAGCCCCTCCCTCATTTCCCGTCATGCTCAACCAACTTCATGAGGAGGAGGATGGACTGAGGTGGACTGGAACGGAGGATGCTTGAGTTGTACTTGGGCTGATTTCCCCCCCCCCCCGTGTGAATTCAAGGGAAGAGCTGACATTACAGATGCTTCCAGCCCAAGAACTGAATGACAAGAAGGGCTCTGTCAGGCCAGATGAAAAGTCCGTCTAGTCAGGCATTCCATTTCCAATGGAAGCCGGCCAAAGGCTTCTGGGAAATTTATGAGCAGGGTATGAAGATAACAGTCTTCCCTGTTGCTCAACCGTAACGTTGGACACTCAGTGGTATATGGTTTCCAAATAGGAAGATTCCACCCAGCAATTATTAATCATAACTGTTGATATTTACGGAACATTCCTTTTTCAAGCTATCCAAAATAGTGATTGTTATCCTGTCTTATAGCCCAGGCTTCCCTGATCCCATCAGATGTTGGAAACTAAGCAGGGTCACTTCTGGTTAGTACTTGGATAGGAGACCACCAAGGAATGCCAGGGTCGCTACGCGGAGGCTGGTAATAGCAACCCACCTCTGAACATCTGTTGCCTTGAAAACCCTCTCTGGGGTTGCCATAAGTCAGCTGCAAGATGACAGCAAAAAACAAAGCAATCCTATATTATGCCAGTGGATTCCATATACATTATTATGCAAAGACAAATTGGCCTTCTCCAATGGAAGATGTTTGAGAGCCAGTTTGGTGTAGTGGTCAAGAGCACGGAATGTAAACTAGGAGAACCGGGTTTGATTCTACACTCCTGCACATGAAGCTGCTGGTGTGACCTTGGGTCAGTCATAAGTTCTTTCAGAGCTGTTCTCTCAAGGGCAATTCTTGAGAGAGCTCTCTCAGCCCCACCTATCTCACAGGGTGTCTGTTGTGGGAAGGGGAAGGCATTGTAAGCCGTTCTGAGAATCCTTCGGGTAGTGAAGAGCAGGGTATAAATACAATCTCTTCTTCTTTCAGTGAAGAAACACTTGAAGACTCTTTAGGCTGGAGAAAGGCTTCAAAGTTTATTGAACAGAGTGGTAGGATACAAGCTATTTTCTTTTCTTTTCTACATCATGAAACTAAGGAGGTCCTACATGTTTTATTTACTCTTCCTTAACAGTTATTTGAAATCCTTGTGCTTGGTTTTTCCCCATAGCAGTAGAGGGTGAACTGAAAGTGTCCATCAGCCTCTATTCGATAGATAATCCACCAAACCTCAATGGTGCTCAGTTCACCCAAGATGCTGTTTTATATCAATTATGCAACCCCTTGCAGCGAGACAAGACTAAGCACAAATCAAAGCACCAGGTCCCAAATAAATGAAATATACTTATAAACCAGATGGGCTGAATGTTTCTAATTATCAGATAATCAAATTTATTACTTTTATCTCCTCTTCATGCAAGCTTGATGTAATCTTTTTTGTTAAAGCAAAGTCAGATAAAAGAACCATAATGCTAATGAATAATATAATTTTGATACATTTTAAGCAGGAAAAGAATTACCTGATTTTTACAAAGGTTCACATATTTTTAGAAACTCTTTTCTGACTAGCATGGGGGCACAGTTTAATCCAGTCCCTAGAAGCTGTTGGATCCCCAAGCATCGAGAATAAATCCACGTTTCAAAGAAAGTAAAATTTATTTCAAAGCATTGGAAAGACACTTAAACACGTTCTTTGTTAGAACTGACTACAGAATGGCAGGTCAAGCATAATAAAGGAATTCAAAACAGGTATAGAACCAATGGGTCACTTTCCCGCTGGCGGGTTAGAGGAAAACGGTTGCGCGCCCATTCCCTGGGAACAAGGTGATCGTTAGACATAACACAGGAGCAGTTCCCAGGCGAGAAAAGCAACAAGCCGGCACTGAAGCAAACTCCCCCGACACATCCTCCAGTTGTTTGGCTTAGGCATTACAGCAGGGTAACATAACAGCGCATAGGCTAGGGGGGGGGGGAACAACTGTACCGAAGTACCAGTAACACAGAACACCATGGCAGCTTGCTGACAGAAGCGCTGTGATGTGTTGTTGGAAAGGGTCACCAAGTCACAGCTGACCTATGGCCAACCCTGTAGGGTTTTCATAGCAGAAAGGTCTCCCCTCTCTCGGATGGGGTCACACTCCCCTTGCAATGCTAGGTTTGCAGCTTAGGAATGGTCTCGAAAAGGGGGTCACCTAAGAAAACGAGGTAGCTGCTGTGCTTCAGAGTGCTTCCCCCCAGCTTTGGCTGGTGCGCCAGCTGTTCCCATTCCTGACTCAGTCAGATCTAGCCATGTCTTAGTTACATCTAGACCACTGTTCCCTCTACGCTGAGTTAGTGTGAGTTAGCTCACAGTTTTTTAGCCTCCACCTCACACATTTCTGTCTTAGCTCATTTTTTAGCCTCCACCTCACACATTTCTGTCTTAGCTCAGGCAGGATCGCTCCAGAGCAAACTAATTTATGCAGTAGCCAAATCGCTTGCTCACAACTTTAATGCCAGTAGCTCACAAAGTAGAATTTTTGCTTACAAGACTCCACCGCTTAGAGGGAACATTGATCTAGACTACTGCGATGTGGTCTGCTTGGGGCTACCCTTGAAGAGTGTTCAGAGGCTGCAACTAGGGCAGAATGCTGTGTGGCTAGATTGCTGGTTGGGGGCAGTTACCAGGATCATGTGATCCCCAACCCTACAGCAATTATACTTGCTTCTGATCTGCTCAGGGGGTTGGTTTTGACCTTTTTAAAGCTCTACATGGCTTGGGACCAGGGTATCTGAAGGACTGTTTTCTCCTGTATGTTCCTGCCTGAGAACTAAGATCAAAGAGAGGGGCCTTCTTGACTGACCCATTTGCCAAAGAAGCTTGACTGGGGATCTTCTTAGTGGCAGCCCCACAGCTATGGAACAACCTCCCTAAGACCCCCTCACTGTCAATCTTTAGGAGACAGCAAATGACAGCATTTGATAGTTCTTCTGCCGACTGGCAGTTTTAAATTATTGATTTTAACTGGTATTCTAGCCACAGCAATCCATGACTTACGTTACACGAGGACTGGACTATTGCAATGTGGTCTACGTGGAGCTACCCTTGAAGAGTGTTCGAAAGCTGTAGCTAGTGCAGAATGCTGCAGCTTGACTGCTCATTGGGGCCAACTACCTGATACTACAGCAATTACACTGGCTACTGATCTGCTCCCAAGACCAAGGTTTTGGTTTTGACTTTTAAAGTCCTGCATGGCTTGGGACTGGGGTTTCTGAAGGACCATCTTCTCCCATATGTTCTTCCCCAGGAATTAAGATCACAGGGAGAGGCTCTCCTAACTGTCCCACCAATCAAAGACACTCGTCTGGTGGATGTACGAGAGAGGGCCTTTTCTGTGGCAGCCCCACACTTATGGAACAACCACCACAGGGAGGAGCACCTGGCCCCAGCATTGTCGATCTTCAGGAGGAAGTTGAACAGTTTTATTTCGGACTGCATTTGATTTAGGGGTTTTTTGGGGCGGGGGTTGTATTTGTGAGCATGTGTGCAGCTGGAAGTCATGGCGAGCGTTGGGAATTCAGAGAGGTGGCTGAATAAAGCCTGCCCCCCAACTCCCGCATTTCAGGGTCATCTCCCATCCAAGTACTTGCCAGAGGGAACCCCGCTTAGCTTTTGAGATCTGACAAAATTGAGCTTACCTGGGCTATCCAGGTCAGGGTGATTTAGTTTTTTATCGGCGGTCCAAATTGGGAGTTTTTAAATTGTTGACTTTTTAATTTGGGTTTTATTGTCCTTTCTTATTTTAATAATGTTTTATTTACATTGTAAGCTGCCTCGAGTTCCGCAAGGGAGGATGGCATCTAATAAATGTAATAAATAAAGAGTGGTTTTGTGTATTTTGCCATTTTTTACGTTGTGAGCCGCCCTGAGTTCCTATAAGGTAGAGAGGCACAGAGAAATAATGTGTTGCTCTGACCTGGATGGCACAGGCTAGCACAATTTTCTCAGATCTTTTAGCAGCCGTTCAAATGGGGGGGGGGTCTAGCTTTTCCTATATTTTAGTAATCTGCTTAAAACTAATAAGAAGCAGTAAGAGGTAGGTAGATAGAAACTCAGAAGCTAAGCAGGGGAGTAGACCCTGCTTAGCTTCTGAGATCTGACAAGATCGAGCTTGCCTGGGCTATCCAGGTCAGGGTGATTTAGTTTTTTATTGGCGGTCCAAATTGGGAGTTTTTAGATTGTTGACTTTTTAATTTGGGTTTTATTGTCCTTTCTTATTTTAATAATGTTTTATTTACATTGTAAGCTGCCTCGAGTTCCGCAAGGGAGGATGGCATCTAATAAATGTAATAAATAAAGAGTGGTTTTGTGTATTTTGCCATTTTTTATGTTGTGAGCCGCCCTGAGTTCCTATAAGGTAGAGAGGCACAGAGAAATAATGTGTTGCTCTGACCTGGATGGCACAGGCTAGCACAATTTTCTCAGATCTTTTAGCAGCCGTTCAAATGGGGGGGGGGTCTAGCTTTTCCTATATTTTAGTAATCTGCTTAAAACTAATAAGAAGCAGTAAGAGGTAGGTAGATAGAAACTCAGAAGCTAAGCAGGGTCAGCCCCAGTCAGTATTTAGAGACAGTTTGGTGTGGTGAAGTGTGCGGACTCTAATCTGCGATAACCAGGCTTGATTCCTCACTCCTCCACTTGCAGCTGCTGGATGACCTTGGGCAAGCCATAGTTCTCTCAGAGCTGTTCTTGAAAAACAGCAGTTCCTGTCAGAGCTCTCTTAGCCCCACCTACCTCACAGGGTGTCTGTTGTGGGGAGAGGAAGGGAAAGGAGTTTTTAAGCTGCTCTGAGACTCTGAGTGAAGGGCAGGGTATAAATCCAATGTCGTCTTCTTCTCCTTCTTCTGGGTGGGAGACCACTAAGGGTTGCCATGCAGAGGGAGGCAACGGCGAACCACCTCTGCTCATCTCTTGTCTTGCAAACCCTGTGGGGTCAGCTATGACTTGACGGCACTTTCCGCCACCACTCTGTCCTCTAGTAATAATTCAGAATCTATTACAATCCTAAACAAACATGCTTTGGACCCTTTCCCACCTTTGAGAAGAGAATTCAAAATCCGGCTCAAAGTTTGATGTGCTCATGATTCATTATGACTGGGGCAGTGAATATACCACCACATCCATATTTTAGACATACTCCTATTTTTAAGGTCTGATTTTAGTTTCACCAGAAACTTCCAAAATAGGTTCAGGCTTTCTTCAAGTTCTGGCGAACCACCTCTGTTCATCTCTTGCCTTGTTCTGGGGGAAGAAGAGAGAGGTTCAGCCATATTTTCTTATTTTTTGCCTGCTTTGTCCATGTGAACACAGACAGATTGTCATATTAGAGCCTATTTCTGTGATTCTGTTGATTTTCCACAGAGCCCCCAGAGAAAACTCATGCCTGTCAGCAGCTCTGCTGCCTGACTTAGTGAGCTATACCAACAAGCTCTACATTCAATGACCCTTTATGTGACTCAACAATGGTACAGAGATGAGGCCTTGTTTTATTACAACTCATGCACTCACAATTATTACAGGCATGCCCCACATGTTCCTCTGGCTGAAATTAATTCATTCATTATTGGAACTGAAACCTTCTTGACATTCACACATTTATCTGGGTCAGCACTTAAAACAGCAAAGGCATTTGACATTTGCCTTTAAATACATGAGTTGACTCCTGCTCCTCCTTTATTGAGTGAGCATTTGAACTGACCTGGTTAGCAGTAAATCTGGAACAACAAGAAACGCAGGACACCTAAAGATGTTTGCCCCAGTCCAGTGTCACTGATGTGAGCATAGAGAACTCTGATGTGCATCCAGGGAGCAGCCCCCGTTTTCTCCAGAGCCAGGGAGCACTTCATATTTGCAGTAAAGCCACATGAAATACCATCAAATACTAAAAGAATGCTGTGTGTCAATGTATCTGAAAAAAGCACGCACGCACACGAAAGCTTATACCCAGAATTAAACTTTGTTGGTCTTAAAGGTGCCACTGGACTCAAACTTTGTTCTACTGCTTCAGCCCAACACGGCTGGCTACCCACCTGGATCTAAAAAGGATGCTGTATATCTTAGCATCATAGAAGTGCAAAGGGACCTTACAGGCCATCTTGTCCAATCCTCTGCTCATTGCCGGAGAGCCAGACTAGAGTAATTCCGATAGATGACTCTAATCAGAACACCTTGGATCTTTGGATGGCAAGCACTATATGGAAATAGAAGCAATTGATATCTGTGGGATACACCAGGGGTCTGGATCCATTTGTAATGAAGAAGGCAAAATATGTCAAAGTTCAGAGCAAGAACCAGTATGAGAAAGCCCAGTTGCACAACTGAAAATATACAGCTTCACATTATTGATAGCTGACATGTTGACTAATAATCCAAAAAGTTTCTACAGCCAAAACCATGGTTGTTGTGAATCCTTTATAGGAAGTGGCACATATGAAGTCTCACAGTAAGTAATAAATATACATAGCAGCACCCTGTGTGATAGTTTTAGTGCACGGGCATAAATCTGCATGTGGCATAAATCTGCATGTGGTTTGCATTTGGATTTCTGACAACTGTTTCCCCCTTTAATTTCCCTTTCTGCAAAACATCTCTAAGAAGTCCTTGAATCCCACAAAAATCTTATCCTGCCATCACACACTGGTTATTCTAGCACTGCACCTACCCCCCCTCCATATACCTTAATTTGCAGATTTCATTTTCTTTTTAAAAGAGTCCTATTTGACTCTGGACTAAGCCCCAGGTTGCTGCCCCCGATACATACTAACAAGTGATGATTTTACAATTAGGGTACTGGACTACTATTATATGAATATACATGAAGATGATAAATATCTTTTATTGAATGGAAAGAAGAAACCTCTTTCTATTTTATCTATTTATTTATTAAAACATTTATATGTCTCCTTTCCTCATGGTTCAAGGCAGCTCACAATAATAGTTAAAAACAAGACAGGTAGCCGCTTTAGTCTATCTGTAGCAGTGACAAAGAGCAAGAGTCCAGTAGCACCTTAAGACTAAAAAAGATTGTGGCAGGGTATGAGCTTTTGTGAGTCACTGCTCACTTCTTCAGATACCATCTGAAGAAGTGAGCAGTGACTCACGGAAGTTCGTTCCCTGCCACATTTTTGTTAGTCTTTAAGGCTGGGGTGCCAAACATAAGGCCCAAGGGCCGGAACTGGCCCGTCCAGGGCTTTTACCCGGCCTACAAGCAACTAATATGGATGGAAGTGTAAAGTACTTCCCCTGTTATGGTATCCCTTGGAAAAAAACCTAGTCTTGTATATGATTAAATAATTTATTGGGGCTTTTGTGCGTTCCCCAGTAAATCAATTGCTTTCACTGCTAGGAATCAATTGATTTTGTTTGTATTTTGAGTAAAAAAATATTGTTAATTGGGTTTGCCCAAGTCTTTTATAAAGTTTGTATCTCTGGTACCTGGTGTTACATTTTATGGTACACATGGCCCTGTCCGACAAAGTGACATTTATGTCAGATCCGGCCCTCGTAACAAATGAGCTTGACACCTCTGCTTTAAGGTGCTAACTCTTGATCTTTTCTACAGTTAAAAACATTCACGGCTTAAAACCAAAAAACAAACCCCAAATCTCCCCTCCCTCCCCCCTTTAAAAGATGTCTGCCAACTCAAACTGCCTCAATAGCCGTGGCAAACAGGCAGGTTTTGCAGCACCTCATGAAGACCTCCAGTGAGGGCTCCGCCCCCTTTCAAGGAGCCCATTCCACAAAGCTGGAGCCACCACCAATGAAAAAGACCCGAGCTCTGGTTGATGGTAGACAGGCCACCCTCAGTGGCGGGATAGCCAACAGATTTTATTATTATTTTTATTTATTTGTTCAAATTTATAGCCCTCCCTCCCCGCAAACGGGCTCAGGGCGGCTCACAAACAGGGCATATGGCGCAAAGAGACATATGGAAGGAGATGGACCTTCAGATAGTAAAGGAAACTTTAAACCATTATGTTTATTGGAAGTATAAAGGACCCCAGAGCTTCCATATCTTAAGCAGCTGTACTGAAGAGGGAATTTCAATAGGCACAACTTCTCTCAACCTGCCTTTCTTGAAAATCCGTAACTGTTACATAAAGAAACGCAGGTTGCAATTCTATGCAAACTTCCTTGGAAGGAACTTCCATTTACTTTGCAGCAACTACTCCAGAAAACAGATTATTATAACACTTCCCCCCTCTATTGCATTGGACAGATTACCTCACTCTGGTGGCAAGACCCAAATTGGTATAATGCCAGCTCTGGAAGGAAGGCCACACTAAATAAAATAAGAATAAAATGCACTGCTGCATATAGTATTGTACAAGACTCAGGTAGCCAAAAGGTTAGATCTTCTGATACGAGATTGGGGTGGGGGGAGAGTTCTTAAAGCAGGTAAGATTTAGAGGCTGCACTGGTAACTGAAAACATCATGAATACACCCCATTGTTCAGCCCAATCCTATGGATGTTCTCACATGCCCTAATAAGTGTCACGGGACTGACTTACTTCAGACTAGCATGCATGACCCTTTGCTAATCAAATAACCGAAAGCCACTAGTGCAAAGGACATGCTGCATAACATGGTTGTGTGTGTGGGGGGGTTCTCTAGATGGACTTTCCCCATAAATGAAGGAACTTCTATTTCTGTATCCAATTTTTTAATGGGCAAAACAAGGCAAAAACACCAAGTTGTCACTGTGCCCATCTGAGAGGGCTGTCTGTCAGGCTGTCCGGGAACACTGTCCCCTTTTTCTGCCACAACACAGCAAACTACTATCAACAACAGCTATGGTTCGGGACATTCCAAACATCTTGTAGAGTACAGCAAACTGACTCATCACATGTAGCTAGACTCCAGGCTGCCATGTTCGCTAAGAAGACTCTCAACTCCTAAACAGGCAGAGCCAAAATAACCCTTTTGAGCATGCACCAAGGGCTTGAACATGGACACACAGGAATCAGCTGAGGGTTGCCAACTCCCAAGCGGGGCCTGGAAGTCTCCTGGTATCACATCTAATCTCCAGACTACAGAGATCAGTTTCCCCGGAGAGAATGGCTGCAATGGAGGGTCCCTCCCCTCTCCAAATCCCACCCCCCAAATCTCCAAGAATATCCCAACCGGAAGCTGGCAACCTTCTAAGCTGCTTTATAGGGTTGCCAACCTCCAGGTGTGGAGATATTCTGCTATTAGGACTGATCTCCAGACACTAGAGATCAACTCCCCTGGAGAATATGGCTATTTTGGAATATGGACTCTATGGCAGTGTACCCGGCTGAGGTCCCTCCCCTCCCTGGGCTCCACCCCCCAAATCGCCAGGTATTTCCCCACCCAGAGCTGGCAACCCTACATATACTTGGTCTATCCAAACCAGTATGGTTTCTTCTGACCGGAAACAGCTTTTCCGGATCTTAGGTGGAGGTCTTCCGCCTCAGCTGCTCCCTAATCTTTTAAAGTAAGGACGCCAGGATCGAACCAGGGACTTGCTGTAC
This sequence comes from Gekko japonicus, assembly GCF_001447785.1. Lineage (NCBI taxonomy): Eukaryota > Metazoa > Chordata > Lepidosauria > Squamata > Gekkonidae > Gekko > Gekko japonicus. Next base: position 64,452 of record NW_015162026.1, on the reverse strand, counting down.
GCAAAAACAGTCACTGTAGCACCGAGAGCTTCCGGGCCCTTCCCTATATGGCCCAGCAACCGTAATGCACTCCTCCTCCTCCCAACCCCAAACATCTGGGGCTTGCTTGGCCTCCCCGCCCGCTCGGAGGCCCTGAGCGCCGGCCCTTCTTCGTAAAGCCCGGAGAGGGAGGAAGGAAGCTCGACCAGAAAACCCCCAAAGCAGCTGGCTGCAGATTGGCCAATGCTCGTCACCACATGAGCTGTTGCTGGCCGGGCTCTGCTGCTGCTGCTGCTTCTTGCCGCCAGCCAGTTTCCTTCCAGGGCAGCAGAGAGAAGGAGGCGCTGCCGCCGCCGCCGCCGCCGCCGCTCGGCGGGGCTTCCCTCGGCCTGCTGGAATCCCTTCTCCGCCCCCCCCCATAGCAGGACAGCGCCTCTGCCCCGCAAGCCAGGCTTCCCCCCGACGTGCAAAGAGGAAGGCGCGCTCTCCTCGCTCACCTGCCCGCCCGAGCCCATCGCCGTTCCCACCCACTTGAACTGGAACCATTTTTGAAAAAAAAAAAGGCAGCCGCCTCGGGGACTGCCGTTCGGGTGGAAAGCGGCTGCGGCATTACTGCCGACGCTCTCCTCGCTCGCCTGGCCGCCTGAGGCCGCCGCCGTTCCCACCCGCTTGAACCGGAACCGTTTTTGTAAAAAAAGGCAGCCGCCTCGGGGGCTGCCGCTCGGGTGGAAAGTGGCTGCGGCGCTACTGGCGCCTCCTCCTCCTTCTCGACGTTGGCACCGGCGAGCTAGGTGGAGGAGGACCCACCGGGAGAGCCCCAGAGGTGGAGGCCGACAGCGGCGGGCGCCGGCCATGGGGCTGCGGTTGCAGCAGCAGCAGCAGCAGCAGCCGGCGTAGCCTGGCTTTGCAGCAGTGCATGCCAGGGCAGCAGGATGACTGAACCGCGCGGTGGGGCGCCGCGGCTTGCATGAGCCCCGAGGGAGACAGAGCGGTTGGGGAGCGCGGCGGGCGCCGTCATCTTGTCCCCCAGCGGGGCTTGTCGTTTTCCTCCTCTCCGCCACCGCCGCCGCTGCTGATGGCTCCTCGCCGCCACCGCCGCTGACTGCCGCCTTCCCTTCCTCCGCTTCCCTTCCCCCTTCTTTTCTCCCCCCCTCCGGCCGCCTGGCTGCAGCCTCTTGGCTGGCCGGCCCCGGCTGCAGCAGCAGTGGCCATGGGGAACACGACCTCCTGCTGCGTGTCGTCCAGCCCCAAGCTGCGGAGGAATGCCCATTCCCGGCTGGAGTCTTACCGCCCCGAAACGGAGCTGAGCCGGGACGACACGGGTTGCAACCTCCAGCACATCAGCGACAGGGAGAACATCGACGGTAAGGGAGAAGGAGGCACGCCGGGCCGGGAAGGGGGCGAGATGGGGTCGGGGGCAGTGTTCCCTCTAAGCTGAGTTAGTGTGAGCTAGCTCACAGTTTTTTAGCCTCCAGCTCACAGATTTTTGTCTTAGCTCAGGAAAGATGGCTCCAGAGCAAACTAATTTATGCAGGAGCCAAATTGCTTGCTCACAACTTTAATGCCAGGAACTCACAAAGTAGGATTTTTGCTCACAGGATTCCACAGCTTAGAGGGAACATTGGTCGGGGGGGGGCAGTGAAAAGGAAGAAGGGCGGTCTTCCCCCGTTTCTCTCCCCCATATCACTGCAAAGACATGCCTTTCTCCCGCCCCTGGAAAGTAATGAGGAAGTTGACGACAACTTGGAGCCATTTAATGTTTGTTATGGTTTTCAGTGCCAGAGACCAGCCTGGGGACACGTGAACGTTGATCCCGAGCATGTGCAGAGTGTGTCCTGGGCCGTTTGAGCTGTTTATTTTTGTTGTCCACAGGTCCAGTTTTTAAGTCAGAGGAGATGGGAACAGAGTTCCTGTGAGTGTGCAAAGTGTGATCTGGGCCTTACCCAATGTCTCAAGCCATTGATTATTCCCCCCCCCCTTTAATTGACAGAGGTTTGCGTGAGGGGGATGCCTGATCGGTGCCCTATAACGTGGGAAGAGGGTATCCTGGATTCATCTCAGGTCGCAGATTTTGGGATTCTGTCAAAAGGCCATGCATTGCCTTATGAGAATTGAGTGTTTGGATGGTTCTGCTTCTGGGCGTCCAACTGTGCTCTCCCTTGCTAGGAAGTAATGACATGGAGAACTTAAGTTCTGAGGCATATTTGGGCGTCTCAGACTTCTTGTGTTGCATGCTGTACTGTGGCAGAGGCTGCATAAAGGCTTTTCTTTTACATCATCTTGTCCCAGAAACATGCTAGTGTATCAAAACCAGGGCCACCATTTCCCTCATGCTGGACGGCTTTGCCTTTGGTTTTGTTGTGTTTCCTCACAGCTGTAAACATGGAGGTGTGTGGGATTAGTGGGGACCTGTCTATTCTTGGCTGAGGCCATTGCCTGGCTACATCCTCCTAATTCGTTTGGGGCCCAGCTCTGTAGTATATTTGGTCGGTCTGACCCTACTTCATTAACAGAGCTGGCAAAATACTCCATTTTCTGCTCCTTTATGTTGAAGGGAGCAAGACGAATATCCTTCATAGATAGCTGACAAAGAGAGAGATCCCTTCAGTATGTAGGCAAATGGATAGTGTTCCCTCTGTCTTCTCCCTTGTATAGTTAAGAGAGGCGGAACTTTCCCACTAAAGAATAGGGATGGAATGGTGCAGTCCAAAGAAATATCTAATTTTTAGTTTAGATGTGAGAAGGTACTCTACTGAGGCTTTTCTGCCTTTGGCTGCTTGTGGAGCAAAAAGCGATTGAGGGAAATCCTAACGTAGTTTGTGACTTGAACAATGAAACATGCATTTCTCTGTCCTAATGCCTGTCCTACAGAGATGAGATGGGGAAGATATCAGTCATACCAGTCCAGACTTGGGGGGGGGGGAGCACAGTTCATTCTTGTGCATGAAGAGGTAGGGGAATGACCATGACAATGACTGGAATGCCTTTTTCCTTCATCCGTCTCAGGACCAGTCCAGTAGCCCTATATAAATAATTTTTCCTCGTGGCAGCGTTCCATGTGGAAGTGGTGACATCTAAGCGGGTTTTATTTTGGTCTGGGCATCTAAGTGGGTTTTATTTTGGTCTGGGCATCTGCCCACATGTCACGCTGGTGCCATTCTGGGATGGGAAGCTCATGGCACGTGGCGCTGCTCACATTGTGGAAGAGGCATGCAGCAAGACGTTTTTAATCACTATTGCTGTTATGTGGTGTGCTGCCCTGGGAAAGCCCTTTTGGGATATGGTTGTGTTGAACTTTGTGAAATGTATTACTTAACTTACCTGGTACATTTATGTACTGGCATTCTGCCGTTACATTCAGGCTGGTTGACAATTTGACCTAATGCTTAACAGTACGATAGTCACGGAAGGAAAAGGGGACGGGAAAGGAAGAAGAAAACAAAACCAATCTGGTCACTGACTTTCAGCTGACTTGTATTAATGTTCTGAAACAGCCAGGTGGAATGACTGCTTCAGAAGACAGCTCTGGGTGGGCACGGAGTCGAATGGCGGTTGTTCCCTGGCTGGCCAATGGAGGGGACCTCCCTGTCTCACCTTTCTTCCTCTGTCTCTCTGGTGCAGCCAAGTGGAATGTGATTTCTTTGCATATTGGGGTGAAGAGGCCCTACAGTTACTTCCTTGCCTCAGAAAGATGGATTACTTTTTATCATTAGATGGATGTGTTCCCAGGCAACAAATGTGTCACTCATTATTAGCTTATCCTTTATGGAACATATTCTAAGTGAGAAAATCTAGTTTTTTCTTGTCCCTTGTGATGATAGTGCATGTGCCCATGGTGTGGCTTGTAACATACAAAAGTGCTGCAATTCTTGGGTTTTTTAAAATGACAGTATGTATGGTATGGATGCATCTAGGTAGAGGCCGTGGGTCCCTCATTGTCAAAATTCCTGACTGCAGTGCTGGTTGGGACATTGTCTTGAGGATCTATTCATTTTGTTTTGGAAATAAACTGTGATGTGTCAGAAATTTGAATTGATCTTGATGGGGGTTATTGTTGTTATAGCAGAAGTAGCAGAAACAAAATCTGGTCCGAAATACATCTTTAACTAGTTTAGACGGCCATAGAACTTGGGTGGATTTCTGCTGTGGCAGTCTTAAATAATGGGCTTCCCCAGCACCCGTTGGCAAGGAACCTTGTATAAAGGAGTAAACACTTGAGCTGGAGAGCTATTTGGAAATTCTGGGAGAAATTCTGACACCTTGTTAGGTCAACAGCATTTTTTTTTTTTAAAAAAAATAAATGTTTGAAGTGTGTGTGCTTTCCTGTATGACTTGTCTGGAAATATTGGATGCACTTTTTCCTTCCTAAATAGCATATGCATATTGTCTAGTCTTTAATTCTGGTCAGCTTTGCCATGATAACTTACAAAGTATATTGAGCTAATCTGGTTTTAATACTTTTTTGGAGTCATAACTGCAAACAAGGGGGAAATGGCAATAAAGGGATGAATAGCAAGCTGGTGGATTGGTTTGATTGACAACAGTTGAACGAACCAACTTTGGTTAACTCTCAGAGACTGATGCTTACATTGTAATATCAGAATTGTCCAGGTAAAATATCTACCCATCTTTCAAACCAGTATGATCGGTGATTTTAGTTGCACTTCTCAAAGCGAAGGGGGAGTTAACAATTTTTTTTGTGTCCTCTGTGTGTAAAATCTATGCTTGACTTGGCTTGACCTCTTGCTAAAACCCACAGAGCATTCTGGCTTGTGTTGAATTCAGGGACAGATGGGGGTGTGGCATGTCCTATCTGCCCTGCTAGTAAACTCTTCTTGTTTGTTTACATGCAGGATTATTAAGCCCAGGAGTTAATCAATGTAAAGGAAAAAAATCAAAACATATTATGGAAAGGAGTATTGATTTTTTTCTTGGTTCTGTTAGAATGGCCCTGTAAAATTGGAAGTTCTGATATGTAATATAGTTTAAACAATCTTGCTTTAAATAAAGCAAACAAACACCAACACAATAAATACATTTTTTCTGTGTCTGATACAGAGAGGCATATTTTAAGTGCAGTGCTACGGGGCTTGATATTTATCAAACAGACTGACATGAAATGAACCTTTGTGTCCCGAATGGTATTTGAAATGTTTAGTGCTGGGTATGTCTCATGCTGCCGTGGTAGCCGTTGGAGGCCTCTTGCTTGAAGACAAAAAGGTGATTACAGAACATAATGAGACTATTTCTCTTCCTCATGCAATGGTTTAAAAGGCTGTGATGTCAAAAGGCTTTATTTTTCCTACAACAACGGTTGTGTCTCCCTCAGAAAAAACAATATTTCTCAACCCTCTTGGGTTCAGATTTTATGCACATTGTTATAAAGGTTGATCTGCTTTGCCTTTTACCTGAATGACTGGTCTTTCTCAGTAACCGCTGCTGTTGCTGCCTGGCCTGGATGGCCCAGGCTAGTCGAATCTCATTAGATCTCAGAAACTAAACGGGTCAGCCCTGGTTAGCTGTTGGATGGGAGACCACCAAGGAATCCCAGGGTCACTGCATAGAGGCAGGCAATGGCAAACGACCTCTGCGTGTCTGTTGCCTTGAAAACCCTCTGGGGTTGCTATAGGTCACTTGCAACTTGATGGCATTTTCCACCAGTACTGTTCCTGCTTGTTAACATTCAATATCTAGTCCAGGAAATTTCAGATTTACTGCATCTACTTTTTCATATCCAAGTTACGTTTTCCATAATTAAGATCTGTTGTGGTACATGTAGGAAATAGTTGAGGTGCATTTGTGCAAACCAATTTTGCCATTTGCAGACAGCCAACTTTGTATGAATTATATTAGTTGCGGGATTAATACAATTCAGAACGGGCTTAAGAGTCCTCTGATCCTTAAAATGCTCTTACATAATGATCTTCTGGGTTGTAGTGCTGGCAGATGGATATTCTAGGTCAGGAGTAAGATTTCTGCGCTGCGAGGATGCCCTAACTTGTGATGTTGTGTTGAGGTCACAAGTTGATCCAGGATGTTGTATCCACAGAACAATGCAGTGATGGCCCCAGGTATTTTTTGCCCACTAGGCGGGGATACATCCTACCCCTTATGCGGGACAGGGGTGGGTGCCAGAGCTGCAGCGGGGGGCATGGCCCGTCGCAGCCACCATAGCGGTGGCAGGGGCCGCAGTCATTGGCACGCACTGCAGCAACAGCTGGTCTCGAGCATCGCTCGCGGCCTCCTTGTTGGGCGGCCTCGCGATGCCCTCTCTCCCTCCTCTTCGGCATGTGGGAGCCACTGGCAGTTACTGTGCATGTGCGAGCGTAGCTTGAAGCTGTTGGTCGCCTGTACTTCAGCCAGCAGCTTCCCTTTGTGCGGCATTGCCGCCTCTGGCGGAGCAGGACAACCGAGGCGAGGAGGGGACGAGGCCGGCCACAATGGTGCCCTTGCTGAGCCGTCGCCCTAGGCGACAGTCTAAAATTTAACAATAACGGGCCAGTCCTGGAACAGTGCCAGATGTGTTTTATGTGGGGTTGGTGAGGAACCATTCATAACATAAGAATTTGAAGTCTTCTGTCTCCCCCTTCATGCTATTCCAGTGAAGCGCTAATGTAGATAGATCACATCTTTCATTGTCGGTTCCAGATCAGGAAACTGTGTCCCTTATAAATGTACATCTAATAAAATCCTGTGCAACCCCTTCCTTTTAATGGCATGTTGATTGTGCGCTAAATTTGTTGTACACGGTGGACGACCTCTTTACAATGGACTGTTTTTCAAAGTGATTTATTTGCTAGACAGGGTGGCTTATTTTATTTAACTTGGTATGTGGGAACCTTTTAGGTCAGGGGCGGAATCGTACAGGAGCTTTCAGGCTAAGCATGTACCTGTGTGAGAGACCGACACTTTTTTTTTTTGCAGTTGTTGTGTGGCTTGCTTGAAGAATGTTTACTAAAAGAAACTCATTCTATTGTATTGTTTTAGAGCATACCCTGTATAATTTGCTTAGAGCATCCCTGAACTTCACATAATAGTACAGTAGATTTATTTACTTCATCAATACCCTGCTTTTCTCCCGATGGGGACCCAAGAAAACTTTCTTATCCAGCACGTGATTGTCCAGAACTCTCAGTTACTGGCATCACCTAGACCAGGGGCGTTGAACTCATTTGTTATGAGGGCCAGATCTGACATAAATGAGACCTTGTTGGGCTGGGCCATGTGTGTCATAAAATGTAATGCCAGGTAGCAGAGATATAAACTTTATAAAGGACACAAACACAAAGGGTGGGTTTTTTACTTAAAATAAAAACATGCTTAAAACATTAGCACTCTTGCAATATTTTGTTTATTTGACAGTGTCTGCTAACTGACACCTCTTGCTCTGAATTATTGCATCAAAATGTCTGTGCTGTTGCAATCTTGAGTATGCTGTTCAGGTGTGTATCTGTAAGCTGCAAACCTATGATGACGCAGCAGCAGCAGAACGGGAAGAAGAAGCAGAAGACAGCCAGTTCCACTGCGGGCCTGCTAGAAGCCCTCCGGGGGCCTAATCCGGCCCCCAGGCTGCATGTTTGACACCCCTGACCTAGACAGCATACTCCTTCCCCTCAGTCACCACGCACTGAGTCTTTGGATTGCATATGCTCCCACTTCCACCTCTCAAACCGGCCAGCTTGATGTCTCTGCCTCATGCTGGATTTCTGATGTCATATTGGGGTGCACCCTTTCCCGCTCGACTTGCCTTTAGCTGTGCCCAGGGACTCCCACGCGGCTCACCTACTTGTTTGCCTGCTGTGTAGGGTCACTCTGTGGAGTCCCTCCAGATGTGAGGGTTATTGCCATGGTGTTCCCAATGAAATGGGGTTTGGGACTGCATCTTGGTAGGGGGTAGCTCAGAATAAGCATTCCCGGTGAGTGCCGGGTAGTAAAGATTTTACTGTGCGATGTGTCATTAGGGGTGAAATATTGTGTTAATCAAGATTTGTATAGTTCTAGGGCAAATTGAGCCCTGACCTGGCTAGCTCAGGCTAACCCGATCTCATCAGATTTTGGAAGCTAAGCAGGGGTTGGCCATGGTTAGTATTTGGATGGGAGACAGCCAAGGAAATCCAGCATTGGGACACAAAGGTATGCAGTGGCAAAACACCTCTGAATGTCTCTTGCCCTGAAAACTCCACAAGGTCACCATAAGTCAGCTGTGACTTGATGCTCCCCCAAAGGACAGATTGACATAGTTATAAGCAGGGGTCATTTCCTGCAGGAGCGCACAGGAGCGGAGCACATGCAACAAGCCCCACCTCCTGCTCCCAGCAGCCCTCAGTCAGAGCAAGGAGCAGCCAAGTAAGTTGCAGAGCCCCCCCCCCCAGCCCCCCGGCTCAAAACAGTCCAGTGGCACCTTTAAGACCAAGTTTTATTCAGGTACAAACTCTCCCTCCTCTGTGAGTGGCGGAGCTGCCCGCCCCCCCCCCCCCAATAGCTAGCAATCCAAAACAGTCCAGTGTGAGCCTGAGTGGTGGGTGTTGCCTTCTGACACACTTCAGGGGGTGTTGCCTTCTGACATCCGTGATGTCAGGGGGTGTGGCATATGCAAATAAGTTATGCTAATGAGCTCCTGCACCTCTTTTTCTACGAAATGACCCCTGGTATAAGGTAGAAACCTTACAGATGGTTATGAGAGTGGAAACTTTTATCCTAGTCACTAGGATAGTGAATCCCTTCTCTGGGAATATGAACCTTTCTTTGCTTTTCACGTTTGCGTATTTTTTTGACTCAATTAAATACGTTCCAATAATAGTAAAAATAATTTGTACAAATGGAGGTTTTTTAAAATGGGAAAATCTGGGATAGGCACATTGCAGGTGCGGCAGGGCTATAATTTTGAAGAACTACCCATTGCAAAAAAAAACCCATGTGAAAACAACAGGTGTTTGTGCGGTTAAAACACGCCCCTGTTGAGGTTTCTAGTTGAGGAACGGATTCTCCACCAGTGTGGCATGATATGATTGCATCACTGTGTTTCGGGGTGGATCTGCAGTCTAGCAATCCTGGTACTCTCTTGATTATTGATTTCTCTTGCTGGACAAGTGCTCGTGAGCCTTGTAACAATGGACGGATCTTTTAAAGTTTCCACATCTCTCTTTGTGAAACGCTCTCTTAAAACCCTGCTGGTTTAAATACTTGTTGTACCAAAGTGGTCCTGCCTGCTGAGATTCCTCCCCATCCCCAGATTATTTTAAAAAATCAAGGGGATCTTTGGTAGCAGAGTATTTGCTATTAACTGCAGATTGGTTTCTTGTATTAAAAAAGATGCAAAACTACATCGTAAAGTGTCCCGAGTGGTGTTTGTGGGCATATCACCGTGAACCCCTTTATTGCACTTCTGTTTGAAATGCACGTTCTATTTCTTAAATTGCATTACATGCTTGAAACGTGCCACTGTGTAAAAAAAAAATTGTAACTTGAAACGGTGGACTAACATGCATTGCCACTTAAATTTCAACCAGAGAAAAACAGTGGAAAGCCACTTCATAAAGAAGCATTTCCCTCCGTGGTTGTAATTATGTTCATACAACCAGTTGCTCTGAGATCTGCAGCTAGCTTGAACACATGAAGCTGCCTTAGCCAGTTTGGTGTAGTGGTTAAGTGCGTGGACTCTAATCTGGGAGAACCGGGTTCGATTCCCCACTCCTCCACTTGCTCCTGGCTGGATGACCTTGGGCAAGCCGTGGTTCTGATAAGAGCTGTTCTTGAAAAAGAGCCGTTTCTGCAAGAGCTCTCTCAGCCTCACCTACCTCACAGGGTGTCTGTTGTGGGGAGGGGAAGGGAAAGGAGTTTGTAAGCCGCTCTGAGACTCCTTTGGGTAGTGAAGGGCGGGGTATAAATCCAATCTCTTCTTCTCTTCTTCTTCTTCTTCTACTGAATCAGACCACTGGTCCATCAAGGTCAGTATGGTTTACTCAGACTGGCAGCGGTTCTCCAAGGTCTCAGGCAGAGGTCTTCCACACCACCTACTGCCTGGTCCTTTTTAACTGGAGATGGCCTTCTGCATGCCAAGCAGAGGCTCTACCACTGGGCCACAGCCTCTGAAACCTCTGAAACCTTGGCTTTCATTCACAATGGAACTGGCAACATGGGAGGTGCTGTCAACCCTCCGTCACTCTTGCCCGTCGATGAGCATATGCTGTGTGCATCGAAGTGAGCAGCAGTGCTTACTCGTTGTGTTACTGCTTTGTTCTCACTGATGTAGCTTGCATAAAACAGATGATATATGATGTGATGCGGTTGTGTCTGGCAGTTACTGGAAAGTCCGGAGGGAACAGGGAAGTTGGAGAGTGTGTGTGTGGGGGGGGAGGCAGCAAATTAATGCCAGAGCAAGGTTCGTTTCTTTCGTGAAGTTTCCTTTCGTGCCGTTACTGATTCAGCAACTTACGGTTCTGGTATCTTTTAGCACATCGTTCTTGCATTCCTCAAACCTCTTCACAGTTTCCATATAATCAGTAACAGAATGTTTGTTGGCCCTTGTGCAAGAGTTCTGGAAGGGTTTGCGGTATTCAAGTTTGCGGTATTCAAGTTCAGATTCTTGTGTACATAATTCTGCCATGCTGCATGAAAGCTTCCTTGTTAAAACCTAGTTAAAGGAAGCGTTTCAAAAACTATGGGTTGGATCCAGCCAACTTTTCCACTCAATCTCACATCATTCCTTTCTTTACTCTAGACGCTGCCCCATACAAGGCTTTGGTTCAGGCAGGTCTTCAGATCCCCAGAATACTCTTTTTGGTGGTCAGAGGGGACCCCCCCTCCTCCCTCCCCCACCCATGGGACAGCTGTGTGGATCCAGCCCTGTGGTTTGAAAAACTGGTTAATTTTGGGATCAATTACGAATTTCCTTCCTGTCATAACTAGATATTATGTTAAAGAGGCTGGTGTTAGGAAGTGAAATTAGAGTAGATTCTCCATCAGCTCTTTTGATTCCAGAATTTTTGTAGATGAAAAGATGGTCGTGTATTCATTTTGCTGTGTGGGAAAAATTTTGCATTTTTGCTCAGGGCAAGGTTATTGGCAATGAGAATATGAGAATATAAAGAGAGCTAAACTGGCAGTGGGTGGAAATATCCTTTCCTTTTATGTGGGAACAGTGCTCCCCCCCCCTTAAGTAAGAATAATTAATTATTCTTTGGAAGCTTCAGTGATAACCCCCTCCTTCCATTCTCCACTAACCACTGCTGCAACCAAGTGAAGACAGAGATATGCAGTACAGTCCTAAACAGATTTATTCCCTTTCGAGCCCATTGACCTCAGTGGACTTAGAAAGGTATAACTCCACTTAGGATTGCATGTGACCGTCTCTAGGTTATGTCCAAGGCTCCCTCTAAACTGTGGAGTCTTGTGAGCAAAAATTCTACTTGGCGAGCTACCAGCATTAAAGTTGTGAGCCAGCAATTTGGTTGCCCTGGAGCCATCCTTCCTCAGCTAAGACAAAAATGTGTGAGCTGGAGGCTAAGGAACTGTGAGCTAGCTCACACTAACTCAGCTCAGAGGGAACACTGGTTGTGTCACCCTATCAGCTCTAGTCTTGGAGGTGCCTTTGGTTGATCAAGATCTGAATTGCATTCACCACATTTCCTTATCTGTTTTATTTTAAAATATTTATACCCCACCTATATAAAATGATCATCCTCCTGGTACCTAGGTTCTGACTTTACGCTGCCATATGTTTGCCCGTGGTGTCCTGTTTCATACTGCTTTTATTCCCTTCTGCTGTTCTCATTCCCCCCCCCCAGTTAAAAAGTTCACGTTCTGTAAGTGTTGTTATTGAAATCCCTAAAGTAATGCACCCAGATTTAGGGGGTCAGGCTTATGATTTTATTTATTGGCACACCGTCATCCCTTCTTTTTTCCATACAAGGCACAAAAACACCAATAAAAACAGCTGGAAGTTTTCCGTGAGAGTACTTGGCTTCATTTATTCCACTGTCCCTCCAAGAACTTCAAGAGCTCCAATCGTATAAGATGTAGTTCAGTAATGGGCTGATGGTCACCAAGAAAGCTGTTGGCATTTGAGCCAGGACCCTGGTCCTCTTCACAGTCCCAACTCTCGCCTGGTATAGAATTGCCTTGGTCTAGTTTGCACTTGGATGCAGCTGTGCAAGATCTGTCGTGCATTGAATGCCTTATGTGAGACGTTTCACTGTTTTTAGCCTTCCACAAGCCTTCTCTCTCCTTTAGTTTAACTTCTTGAATACCATTAATATAAGAAGCTTCTTCATACTGAGTAGGACGATTGTTCTGTCCAGGTTGGTACCGTCTGTTCTTACTGGCAGCTGTTCTCCCAGGTCTTACTACCTGAGATGCCTGCTTGCAAGCTGTGTAACGTGTGCCACCGTGCTGTGTCTCTTGGCTTGTTATAAAATTCCCTTAAGACTCTGTGCTTCCTGGATTTTGGGCAGAGGACGGAAGATGCCTGCTGGACAGCAGCCGTCTAACCCATTCTCCTGCATGTCTCAGTGTCTGCCAGCTCAGTTAGCAATGAGAAGGAATGTGACACAGTCAGTTGGCTGGTAGGCTAGTCTCAGCAGCTGAATTGCTGCCCCAGGGCCATAGTGCCATGCCTGCCAGCTTTCCAGTTCCAGCCACTCTGTTTACAGTACTGTTTCCTTGTTCTGAACTGGTTTGCTGCATGCAGGCTCTCTCTCATGTTACGTTGGGTCACCGGTTGGGTGTATGTGTCTAACCAGAGAGATGCTAACACAAACACCTTCAAGAAATGGCAGAAAACTGGCAGAGTGCCTTTTGGCCCTTGGAGTAGTGGCCATTTCTCCTTTTCCTAGGGACTGTGATGACAGTGAGGGCTAGTGGTGTTAGCAGAACGATTGGCAATGTCTCTCTTTTGCTCAGTCAAGCCTAGGAAAAAATTCAGTCCCCTCCCCCACATCACATACTTCTCCTTTTTATAGTAAATTTGGGGATGGTTTTTGCGTTAGTCTCATCACTGAAAACAGCTGCCACTAGAACGAGAGGAATTGGTGCTAGTACTGCAGTGAGTCTGTGACATTAGTGGCAGGGGATTTCTCTCTTGCAAATGTATCAGGCAATCTTTCCATGTTCCTGGCACGATGGAGCAAGGCAAATAGATTGGACCCGGTTGCCTCATCCAGGGGTGTGTGTGTATTTTGCAGTGGGTGAATAATATATGTAAATATATATTATAAAAAATATATGTAAATATAAATATAAAAATATGTAATCTTTCCTTAACATCTGCCTCCATTCCTGAGGACTGGAAGGTAGCGAATGTCACTCCCATCTTTAAAAAGGGTTCCAGAGGAGATCCAGGAAATTACAGGCCAGTCAGTCTGACGTCGATACCGGGTAAATTGGTGGAAACCATTATTAAGGAAAGAATTAGTAGGCACATAGATGAACAAAACCTATTGAGGCAGACTCAACATGGGTTCTGTAAGGGAAGATCTTGTCTCACTAACCTGTTAGTGTTCTTTGAGGGGGTGAACAAACATGTGGACAAGGGGGATCCAATAGATATTGTTTACCTTGACTTCCAGAAAGCTTTTGATAAAGTTCCTCATCAAAGGCTCAGAAATCATGGGATAAAAGGACAAGTCCTTTTATGGATCAAAAACTGGCTAATTAATAGAAAACAGAGAGTGAGTATAAATGGGCAGTTCTCCCAGTGGAGGGGGGTAAGCAGTGGGGTACCACAGGGATCAGTACTTGGTCCACTGCTTTTTAACTTGTTCATTAATGATTTGGAGTTGGGAGTAAGCAGTGAAGTGGCTAAATTTGCGGATGATACAAAGTTGTTCAGGGTGGTGAAAACCAGTGAGGATTGTGAGGCACTCCAAAGGGATCTGTCAAAGATGGGCAAGTGGGCGTCAACATGGCAAATGGGGTTCAATGTGGCCAAGTGCAAGGTGATGCACATTGGAGCCAAAAATCCTAAATATAAATACACATTGATGGGGTCTGAACTGGCAGAGACAGATCAAGAGAGAGATCTTGGAGTTGTAGTAGATAACTCACTGAAAATGTCGAGACAGTGTGTGACTGCAATAAAGAAGGCCAATGCTATGCTGGGGATTATTAGGAAGGGTATTGAAAACAGATCAGCCAATATAATAATGCCCCTATATAAATCAATGGTGAGACCTCATTTGGAATACTGTGTGCAGTTCTGGGCACCACACCTTAAAAAGGATATTATAGCTTTGGAAAAAGTGCAGAAAAGGGCAACTCGAATGATAAAAGGGTTGGAACACTTTCCCTATGAGGAAAGGTTAAAGCGCTTAGGGCTCTTTAGCTTGGAGAAAAGACGACTGAGGGGTGACATGATCGAGGTTTATAAGATTATGCATGGGAAAGAGCAGGTAGAGAAAGAGGTACTTTTCTCCCTTTCTCACAATACAAGAACCCGTGGGCACTCCATGAAATTGCTGAGCGGTCGGGTTAGAACGGATAAAAGGAAGTACTTCTTCACCCAAAGAGTGATTAACACATGGAATTCACTGCCACAGGAAGTGGTGGGTGCTACAAGCATGGACGGCTTCAAAAGGGAATTAGATAAGCATATGGAGCAGAGGTCCATCAGTGGCTATTAGCCACAAGGTATAGCTAGGGGCTCTGGGGCAAGTGATGCTCTGTCTTCTTGGTGCTTGGGGGGGGGGTCAACAGTGGGAGGGCTTCTAATGTCCTGGCCCCACTGCTGGACCTCCTGATGGCACTGGTATTTCTGGCCACTGTGTGACACAGAGTGTTGGACTGGATGGGCCTTTGGCCTGATCCAACATTGGCGTCTCTTATGTTCTTATGACAAGAAAACACAAACCATTAGCAGCTCTTTCCTCTAGGTAGTTGGTGGGTTCATATGTACTTGCTCTCCTACTACAGAGGCCCTTCTTATTGCAAGGAGTTACAAGTTCCCAATAGCTGTGGGTTGGGTCAAGTGGGGTGTCCTGTATCTTGCTCATAATATATTGCCAAGGCAGTTGACAATTTGGATGGTGTAGTATAGTGGTAAAGTGCATGGACTCTAATCTGGGAGAACC